>NC_135239.1:41013397-41313397 GCF_051348905.1 Ranitomeya variabilis | reverse complement strand
ACATACAGCATGTCACTTCTTTCAGCGTTTTTTCACACATTGAATGGAATGGGTGTTGAAAAAACTGCAGCAAAAATGCAGGTATCATTATTTGCTGCGTTTTTGCTGCTGAAAATCCAAGGACATTAGCATGGACAAAACAGAAAAAAAAAACGGACCAAAAACGCACCTAAACCTGCGTTTTTGATGCAGCTTCTTTCCTGCCAAGATGATCAGGTTTTGCTGCAGAAAAAAAAAAAAGCAGCAAAAACGCCCTGTGTGACCTTACCCTTATGCAGATCAGAGCTCCTCCTAAACTTTCTCCATAACTAGAGGCCGCGGATCAATGATTTTAGTCTTGGGCACTCGCTCATCCTTTCCTTTCTCCGCTCCCTTCTTGCTCGTCTTCTCTTTTGAATAATATCATACAGTGACGGTCAATATCAGGACTTTGTGAATTAGTGCACCACTATACTGATGTCATGTCACTACTGTAACCGATCTCATTATTATTACAAGTAATGGCTCCTTAGGTTTATACTTTGTGCTGTACATAACTTATTTTGCTATGTGTACTGTTCACTTTTATTACGAGTCTTTTATCATAAGGGGTGAAAAGTCACAGGAGTAAAATGTATTTCTCCATAGATTTTCTTTAAAGGGAACCTGTCACCCCCAAAATCGATGGTGAGGTAAGCCCTCTGGCATCAGGGGCTTATCTGCAGCATTCTGTAATGCTGTAGATAAGCCCCCGATGTAACCTGAAAGAGGAGAAAAAGAGGTTAGATCATACTCACCCAGGGGCGGTCCCGCTCTGATGGGCGTCTCAGGTCCGCTCCGGGGCCTCCCATCTTCATTCCATGACGTCCTCTTCTTGTCTACACGCTGCGGCTCCGGCGCAGGCGTACTTTGTCTGTCCTGTTGAGGGCAGAGCAAAGTACTGCAGTGCGCAGGCGCCGGAAAGGTCACAGAGGCCCAGCGCCTGCGCACTGCAGTACTTTGCGCTGCCCTCAACAGGGCACACAAAGTACGTCTGCGCCGGAGCCGCAGCGTGAAGACAAGAGGACGTCATGGAATGAAGATGGGAGGCGCCGGACCGAACCTGAGACGCCCATCGGACCCGGACTGCAGCGGGACCGCCCCTGGGTGAGTATAATCTAACGTCTTTTTCTATCTTTACAGAATGCTGTAGATAAGCCCCTGATGCCGGTGAGCTTACTTCACCATCGATTTTGGGGGTGACAGGTTCCCGTTAAAGGAAATCTCACCAGGTATTTGTTACCCTGAGAGCAGCAATAAATAGGGGCAGAGACCCCGATTCCAGAAATGTATCATTTACTTTACTAGTTGCTGCAGTTTTGATTAAGTTGCTTTGCCGCAGATCTAACAGTTCTTTAACTGCTGAGCCCTGTATAACCCCGCCCACACCACTGATTGGCTGCTTTCCATGTACACTGTGCTTAGGCAGAAAGCTGCCAATCAGTGGTGGTGGTGGTGGTGGTGTGGTTGGATTGCAAGGCAGGTTTACTAATCCTCTAGTGATAATTTCCCGTTGATAAAACTAATGAAAACGTAACCAGTAAGAGGTACCCCAAGACCCTCCTGACTCCATATTACTTGTTAATACCTTTTGCAGACAATCAGGCATTAAAGATAATAGACTGTTAGTAACCGATAATCATCACCGCGCCATCGCCACATGCGAAGGACGCTGTTCATTCGTGGCTGTAACATGGCTTACACTCAGCGTACATGCCGGGACCGGATCCATAGGTCCTGATGGAAGCCATCAGTGTCTGTACACCTGCACCATATACACAGGTTAAGTGGCAGAACTGCAAATCTGTTTGGTAAACAAAGCACTAAAGTGACTTCAGTAAGAAAAATAAAAAACATAGAAAATGCAAAATAGAAAAATCATTCTCCGCACTTTAGGGCATAGTTTTTGTGGTATGCGGGTGAACTAGAAAGCTCGGGCGAGTCTAACAAAAGCCACGAGGGCAGTGTTTCTACATAACGGACTGGGCCCAATCATACATACGAACGATTACCTGGGAACTGATCGCTGCCCATTAGTTAGCAACCACAGGATGAAAGCATTAAAAGGGAATCTGTCACCAGGTTTTTGCTATGTAATCTAGAGTCAGAGACCCTGATTCCAGTGATGTGTCACTTAGTGGGCTTCTTGCTGCAGTTTTGGCACAATCCCTGTTTTATCTGCTGCAAATCTAGCTTCCCGTATGCACTGTGCATAGGCAGAAAGATGCCAATAAGTGGTGGGGCGGGGTTATACAGAGCTAATGAATATGGAGGACTACATGGCAGCAGGTTTTCTAGTCCTCTAGCGATAAGATCACTGTTTTATTAGCGGGAGATCAAAACTAGAGCAAGCAACCCAGCAAGTGACATCACAAGAATCGGGGTCTGTCTACACTGCGCTGAGCTCAGATTAGGTGGCAAAAACTTTGCGACGGATTGTTTTTAAGATTGTGTTCAAACATGGCATAAATGCTGTGTTTTTTTTTTTATCTAGTGCATTTATCAAGGTTTTCTGAACCAAAATATTCTATAACAATCTTCTGATTATTGCATTTTTGCAGTTTTTTTTTTAATTATTTTACTTTTCATTTGATGCAGATTTGAATTGGCATGATATATTTTTAGTGAAAAAAACAAAAAAAAAAACCCCACACAGAAAACCATTGATTCTGCAATGAAAAAACAATTGCGATTATCTGGCTCCCTGTAGCATCCTATAGAAAAAAAAAAACTCACCAGAAAACACACACTACAACAGTCAAACACCAGGAATTTTCATCAAATCACATCCACTTTGCTTGTACAGTTGGACGCAGCAGATGATCTGTTCAGAAAAAGAAAAAAAAAAAACACACCAGAAAAAAACTGCAGCACTTACGCTTCGTGGGAAGACGCCCTAAAGTGTTTCTCTGCTCCATCTCTTAAACACCATGAAGGCTGACAAATGCTCGATTTAGTAGTATTAAAATGATATGCAGGTACACATACATGAAGAGCTCATTATTAGATCTAAACCTGAAGAAAAAAAAAAACATGCAGTGTGCACACTGTCAGGATTCTCCAGTGCTGGGAGCGGGCGGTCATGTGACTGCAAGTATGAGATTTGCATACTTCCAGCCACATTCCAACTAGAAGTGTCCAGCCGCGCACATCTAGTCGGCAGGTGAATGCATGTATGCAAATTGCATACTTGCAGTCAGGCACCTGCCCAACTCCCAGCGCCAGAGAATCCTGACAGCGTGCACACTGCGCACTGTGAGGATGCACAAAGCGACTGCACACTTTCCCCCCCAAGCCTGGACATCCCCTTTACAGAAAAGTGGTTGCGCACATTTCTATGTGTGCATGCATGTGAGAAAAGCAGGTATACTAGAACATCGCAGTGTATTATCCAACATTTTGGGGATTGGTGGAATTGGTAAAACACATGTATATTGGCGACCACATGTGCGTAGACACAATTTTAGACTTTCATTTCAATGAATCAAACAACAGAAGGAAAGAAAATGAAGCAACGTGGAAAATGTTGAAGCTTTTGTTACAGATGTGTGACCGGTATGACTACATTGTTGCATCAGTGTTTATGTTTCGTTAATAAAATATCCGAAATATGGCAAATTCCCTGTGCCGAGGAGCGCGGCTATAACAGAAGAGCGTTATATCAGAGCGACCCAGGAGGGCGGTCACTGCGCCACAGCTAATAAATTCATGGCGGCAGAACTTTGGGTCCCAAACAAAAAAATTAATAAAAGGAAAAAAAAAAAGTGACAAAATATTCAGTTGCAATAGTTGACTAGGAATTTAGATTCCCATAAAGCACGTGATTGGGTGTTTTATGGGAAAGCCCTTAGAGTGTTTTACGGGATTGTTCCTAAATCACTGATCACACTTCACGTTATTACGGTCTATGGAGAGGGGACGCGCTTTCCTCCAGACACCACAACTGGGAGCAGGATCGCATCGATTAGCGCTTTATGACGTGGCATTATACACTGTTATTAGAAAAGCCCTTTATGGTTCAATAAATGTTTATTGGTTCGTCAAAGAGAAGCAAATTACAGAGGGACCAATATGAGGGAATGGAGAAAAAGAACCTGGGATAACATGACAATTTAACAGCTACAATATAGAGGGGGAAAAAATAAAATCTATATACACTATAATATTATATATACATAAGTGACACCTCTAGTTATTTGCACTAAGCCCCAATGACACGTATTTCACATGCACGTTACCCTTTTTGATATAGGGAATTTACAAATGTACTATTTTTTTGCTTAGCCATTGAGAAGGGAGAAAAAAAAAACAAATGGCAAAAAAACAGATTTGTCTATTTTTTATTGAATTTGAAGAGACAAATAATTGAGGCAGCGAAAGGGAAAAAAAAAAAAAAAAAAAAAAAAAAGATACCACTTGTGCCATCTAAGGGCTGCTTGTTTTTTTACACTTACTGGGAAACTTACGGTATTTTACATTTACATTTCAAAAAATGGACTGCACACAGTATCCGGATGAAAAACAGTCCTAGCTCATCCACAAAAACAAATAATAAAAAAAGCAATAATTTTATTAATATTCACCACCACTCTCCTTAAAAAGCAGTTTGCAGCCTGATCAAAGTTTCAGATTTCTCTCTTGCAGGTGTGTATATTCCAGTAATATAGGCTAGATTTGAGCTCTATGAATATCCGGGGTGCTGCCATCCTCACCAGCTCATATATCTGCACAATTTCTATCCTGAACTTATTTCCTCCTTTTCAGTATACTACCTATTTTCTCTGCCCTCCCTGAGGCTGCACATGCTCTCTCCCCTGTCCACATTGTAGAGATCTGTGTAAAACCCCTCCCCTGCTTTACAGTTCTCCCTTACACAGGAGAGAAGATCTCTGATGTACTGTAACATTTTACAGCTCACTCAGACTTGCCTCCGGCAGCAGCAAAACAATAGAATTTACCGTAATGATTATTTGGAAAGTTGCTAAACTTCACCAAACAATACATTTGAAGTTAAAGCGCCTTTAAGTTCAAGGATCTCAAAGCAGAATGCTGATATTATAATGTACGGTAAATTCTGATTTCTGAACATTTAATCTTTTCTCTCTGCTTCGGCACGTCTCAATAACAGGGTAAAAAGAAGGAGTTTATCACAGTCGCAGTTGTCTGCGGATGTGACGGGTGGAGCAGAACGACCTGAGGAAACTTCTCTAGCGTTAATGTTTGCACGGCATACAATTTTCCAATGCCCAATTTCATTAAGCACCCATAAACCTTTCAATAAGAGGAGACTTGTTGTTTTTTTTTTTCTTTAACTGATCTGTCCCCATATTTCACAATACAAACCACATGCATTATTAAATAGATCTATTAGACCTGATGAGGCTGTTGTACTTCCTTTTAAAACTTATGTCAGAATGACTGTATAATCCTCAAATTAAAAGGAGCCTTATGAGTCCAGCTAGAAATCATTGCAATGTAAGGGAAAATTTCACCAAGGATCATAAACGCATTCTTACACAGTTTCTAGAGTAAGAGAAATGTAAATGTAATAAAAGGTTGTTTTTTTAGTAGACAACATACAGTGCCTTGTGAAAGTATTCAGCCCCCTGGAACTTTTCAACCTTTTCCCACATATCATGCTTCAAACATAAAGATACCAAATGTAAATTTTTGGTGAAGACTCAACAACAAGTGAAACACAATTGTGAAGTTGAATGAAATTTATTGGTTATTTTAAATTTTTGTGGAAATTCAAAAACTGAAAAGTGAGACATGCAATATTATTCTGCCACTTTACTTTCAGGGCAGCAAACTAACTCCAGAAGCTCATTGTGGATCTCTGAATGATCCAATGTTGTCCTAAATGCCTAATGATAAATATAATCCACCTGTGTGTAATCAAGTCTCCGTATAAATGCACCTGCTCTGTGATAGTCTCAGGGTTCTGTTTGAAGCACAGAGAGCATCATGACGACCAAGGAACACAACAGGCAGGTCCGTGATACTGTTGTGGAGACGTTTAAAGCCGGATTTGGATACAAAATGATTTCCAAAACTTTAAACATCCCATGGAGCACTGTGCAAGCGATCATATTGAAATGGAAGGAGTATCATACCACTGCAAATCTACCAAGACCCGGCCGTCCCTCTAAACTTTCATCTAAAACAAGGAGAAGACTGATCAGAGATGCAGCCAAGAGGCCCATGATCACTCTGGATGAACTGCAGAGATCTACAGCTGAGGTGGGACAGTCTGTCCATAGGACAACAATCAGTCGTACACTGCACAAATCTGGCCTTTATGGAAGAGTGGCAAGAAGAAAGCCATTTCTCAAAGATATCCATAAAAAGTGTCGTTTAAAGTGTGGGAGACACACCAAACATGTGGAAGAAGGTGCTCTGGTCAGATGAAACCAAAATCGAACTTTTTGGCAACAATGCCAAATGATATGTTTGGTGTAAAGGCAACACAGCTCATCACCCTGAACACACCATCCCCACTGTCAAACATGGTGGTGGCAGCATCATGGTTTGGGCCTGCTTTTCTTAAGCAGGGACAGGGAAGATTGTTAAAATTGATGGGAAGATGGATGGAGCCAAATACAGGACCATTCTTGAAGAAAACCTGTTGGAGTCTGCAAAAGACCTGAGACTGGGATGGAGATTTGCCTTCCAACAAGACAATGGTCCCAAACATAAAGCAAAATCTACAATGGAATGGTTCACAAATAAACTTATCCAGGTGTTAGAATGGCCAAGTCAGAGTCCAGACCTCAATCCAATCGAGAATCTGTGGAAAGAGCTGAAAACTGCTGTTCACAAACGATCTCCATCAAACCTCACTGAGCTCGAGCTGTTTGCCAAGGAAGAACGGGCAAGAATTTCAGTCTCTCGATGTACAAAACTGATAGAGACATACCCCAAGCGACTTGCAGCTGTAATCGCAGCAAAAGGTGGCGCAACAAAGTATTAAGTTAAAGGGGCCGAATAATATTGCACACCCCACTTTTCAGTTTTTGATTTTGCACAAAAATTTTAAAATAACCAATAAATTTTGTTCAACTTCACAATTGTGTTCCACTTGTTGTTGATTCTTCACCAAAAATTTACTTTTGGTATCTTTATGTTTGAAGCATGATATGTGGGAAAAGGTTGAGGCTATGTACACATGTTGCGGATTTCCTGCGGATCCGCAGCGTTTTTTTCTGCGCAGAAACACTGCAGATCCACATTTGATTTACAGAGCAATGTAAATCAATGGCAAAAAAAATGCTGTGCTAATGGTGCGGAAAAATCCGCACAAAAAACGCAGCGGATTCAAAGAAGGAGCATGTCACTTCTTTTTGCAGATCTGCAGGGTTTCTGCACCCATTCCATAATAGAAATCTGCAGGGGTAAAAACGCATGAAATCTGCAAAGAATAAGCAACAAAAACAGCAACAACAAAAAAACGCGCAGATTTTCACCTGCGTTTTCTAGCAAGAGATGCAGAATTTGCACAGAAAATTCCACAGGCAAATCTGCAACGTGTGCACATATCCTGAAAAGTTCCAGGGGGCCGAATACTTTCGCAAGGCACTGTAACATGTAAAAAGTTAAACTTAAAGATGGCCGGTCTTCCAAGACACAGGAAGAGAAACCCTCGGATTATGACAGCTGTCAGATCTTGAACCCCGGGCCAAATGCCACATGTGGTAATGAGAAACTAGTCATTGTTTATATACACAGCAAACACCGCACCATTAACTGCAATGTGACACTCCGGCTGCCCGTGCTCCTACAAATATCCTTAAACGGAATATTAGCAGAAAATGACCCGTGGTTTAAATAAAGATTTAATTCAAAAAACATATATATATTTTTTTTTTTCCAGAATATCCAGCACTAAAAGAAAATTAGCAATGCCCCTAATAGTCCATGCTGTTTGGTACAGGCAACCACACGAGCATGGGCAGCAATAGACTGACCTTGACTCGTTAAGGCTATGTTCACACAGTTTGTTTTTTCGGTGCAGATTTTGAAGGGGATTTGATTTAAAATGCAAAGAAAACAGTATTCAAAGAACATCTGAAACATTTTTTATGTGGATTTTGTTATGGATCAGCTTCAAAAAATGCTCAGTGTGAACCAGGCCAAACATTTTACACAAGAGATTTCTTGGCATGCTCTGATCTGGGCAAAGGTCAAGGAAGAAGGTGTCTTCAGCAAAGCCTACCGCCTGCACTGACCCCGCTGCCTCCTCACCAACACCGGAGCTCCTGCAACCCTCAACCTATTGTCTCCTTCCCCACCATCCTGTAATATGTGAGCCTGCAAGGGCAGGGTCCTCGCCCCTCACAGTTTGCTTACTGTAAGTGATATCTGTAATTTGTATGTAACCCCTTCTCATGTACAGCACCATGGAATCAATGGTGCTATATAAATAAATAATAATAATAATGGGCTGTGACATTTCCTATTGTGAATGGTAGATTATTATTATTATTAATATTATTATTATTATTATTATTATTAGATGTGGTGTATAGAGGTTTTACTTTCATGGTGATCCTGTCTGTGATGATAATGAGACTGTTGAAAAGTCATCTGTACAGAATACACTAGTAAAAAAATGCCTCCAGCTGAAAACATTCGCTTGTTAACATGTTAACTGACCAAACTCTACTTGATTTTGTGGATTACTGCAATTCTTTTTTTGCTGCATCAGAGCTTATGGAAGCCAAGAGCCTAGAGGACTAGGCAGCCTTATTTTGTGAAAATCTGTGCCACTGTGCTGCTCTTTTAAATTTTTGGCATTTGCCTCCAAAGGCTGCAATGACCAAACATGATCCCTTTCACCTTAAAAGTAGCAAAGACGCCATTGTCCACCCTTTGCACTGCTTGGTCAGATACTGGGTATAAAGCTCACAGTAAGCTATATGTTACACATATATGTAAAGAAAGAATGATATGCATTCATGAGCTAAACATAATTTCTGTCCACCTATCCTGATTGTTCCTCAATGACCCTCCTCCCTGCTGCTATCTCACACTGCTCAGTGCAAGCTGCAGCCATCAGTCACGGTGGGAGGACATTGATGTCAGCTTATAAATACACTTGGACTTGAGCTTTTTCTACTCTTGCTTGACTGGATCCTTCACGGAGGGATCATACAGCTCAGCTGTTTGAAGACATTGTATTGTGAAACCTGACGACAGATCCACTTTAAACACAGAAAATGTTACATAACTTTCATCTCAAAAGGAAATGTAACTACAATCCAGGACACAATGTTTAAAAAAAAAAAAAATACAAGAGTTTAGCTAGGAAATAAACAGACACAGGAAACCTTCAAGGAATGGCTGTTTCCTCTTTTTCCACCCAGACAATCACATCCAAAACGTATTGTGAGAACCTCTGGACGGAGAAAAAGCTTTCTTCTCTCTGCTGTGGTGTCAGGCATGACAGATTGGGGATTTTACAGAACTGGAACAATAGGTGTTAGGAACAAAAAACACAAAACAAACAAAAAAAAAACAAAACAAAGTTCAGCCTGGTCAGAAACAATGACTTGTTCTGGCAGCCTTGGAGATGCATATATGCAAGGAGACTGCCGGGCCACGCATCATGTCTATTATTGCTGCAATCTCACCAAAAAAGGGTCAGATGTGACTTGTTGGATTTTCATTTTTATTTGAGTGTTGAACAAGGAAAAATAATAAAATCTGACAAAATTATAATACGTATGCATTTTTTTCAAGCTTGAGAGAGATTATTTTATCTCCCTCTCTCCCAATTTTCTGCATATTTTTTTTTCTTCTTTCTTATATTTCTTACATTTTTAACTAGGGAAGAGGAATTGTTTCATATATGTTTTTTTTTATCAAACCATTATAAAAGAAAGACTAATATGGGATTGACAGGGGTCTTCAGTAAACTTCCAAAGGCACCCCAAGTCAACCAAGCCATCTAAACACCGATTCAGTGATCAGTAAGTAGCAGCAATCGGAGCAAGATCTGGTCGCTGCCATTACATGCCAGCTGGCTCACACACTGCATCTGCTGTGTATGGAGGTATGGAGAGTGCTCAGCTCCTCAGCCCATTCTATACACGTGCACCAGACATGCGCAGAACACGTACGTCAGATGTTGGGAAGGGCTTGAAGTGCAGGCAAACATTTTACCATTATAAGCCAGAGTGGCAAATAAAACTAAATTCTACACATAAAGCAAAATGCACTTTCCTCTGCGTCATCTTAAAGGGGACCAGTCATCAGGACAAAAGTGGCCAGGTTTTGCCCTAATTTTATTCCCACTGCTCCCCTGAGTATTCCAGTCTTAGTTTTTTATAAATCAATCATACGGTTCCAGAGATATGGGCCTTTATATTTAGTGGCCATTTTTTCAGGTCTCTACAAGGGGGTGTGGCTCATGGCTCCTCTAGGGGCGTGGCTCATGCTCCTCTAGGGGCGTGTCTGCAGGCCACTTATTACCTGGTGAACCCTCCCTATGTAGAGAGCAGAATAATTAACACTAACTAAAAAGGCCCATATCTCTGGAACCGTACAACAGATTTACAAAAAACAAAATGCGTAATACTCAGGAGAGCATCGGGAATAAAATATGAGCAAAACCTTTCTAGTTTTGACAGGTCCTTGAAGAAAAATTCAAAAGCTGGGCTGGCTTTAAACTGAAAGGTACTGGTCATAATGAAAAATACATTAAAAAGGAGGAGAGGTCCATCTCTAGAATAAAATATAGCTGCTTTCCTGCCAAAACGGTCACAGCAGTTAGATGCGGTATTACAGCTAATCCACATTTCTTTCAAGATAACCCATGACATGTGGAAGTGTGTTTTTTTTTTTTTACGAAAGTATCCATGGATTATAAAGCAGGTAAATTAGCACGTGTAAACTGGCAGAACCGTTGTGGGATTGATACAAGTAATGTACTATTACACATCACATTCAGATCTCACCAGAACTAATGTCTTCCATCTTCCAGCCATACTACACTTGCTAACCCAAAATCTGCACACAGCCACAGCAGAATATATTTCCAAACCACTAGATTGCCTATGGAAATCATCACAAACCACATTTGGTTACATACACAAATTACTTTATTTCCTAGGAACGTACGTTTGGAAAAAAAACGAAATCTGGAAACCAATGTGCATTATATTAAAAACCAGATTAGGTGCAAATAGCTAAATTCTTCATCCCTTTCCATGTCTGAAATCCAGTCTAGTGACAGAAAAGCAATGAGCTCCTATGTTTCTACAGGTGTGAGGCAGAGATTCCCGACTGCACCCGAGTTACTGTGCAGCAATGCAAAAGATAAAGGAGTCATAAAACTTTACTAATAATAAAAAACATTACAAACCGGTTCAGTACCAGAAATACGGCTATTCCGGGAACAGATGAGTAATAGATCTCCGATCACGTCTTGGAAATTACTTTTGTAACAATATACAAATGCAAAAGTTGTCACTACAAATATTGTGGCACATACACGGGGCTGAGGAAGCTCCGCGGCATTACTGACCCCGCTGCAGACTACCAGGATAATGGGGTCAGGGCAGGATCCTCAGCTGGAGATACTGGTTTGTGAATATTATGGATGCTGTGAGAAAGGATACATGACCCGCGGTAACCTGGGCAGGGGGCATGCCTCTATGGGCATCCTGACATTCTTAGCACAGGTAATCAACATCAGATCTGCCCGAGTTCATTCATATTGATCAGCTGATTGATGGGATCACCTGGAGCTAACACTGCTCTATACATGGTGTAGTGGCCGTGAGTGGTACTGCAAGCTCTTGTCTATTAACTTCTATAGGAGAGAACTTGCGGCACCAATTGCAGCCGCTACACCATTTATTGAGGTGTAATCCTTGCCATGCTCTGCAGCACCTTCAAATAAGCTGATTGATGCGAGTCAACCTCACAGAAGCCGCACCATCAATATGGATAACTAACCATATGAATTGGTTAGCAAAATAAAAATTACACAAAAATAAAAGAAAAACACTTTAAAAATGGTACCTTTAACTTGCATTGTATTCACTGAACGCCCTGATATTTGTAGACATGAGTCCAGTGGGCGGTCCTGTTCAGTGATTGATAAGTCTCCCCTTTATGACTGTGCATGCAGAGATAGTTGTCAATCAGTAGTAGGACCGCCCACCGGACTCATGCCTAGAAACACTGGGGATGTCAACGAATAAAATACAAGTTATACTGAATATTTTCCAATAAACCGATATTCTGCTCGGCTTCTCCTTCTCTACACCCTGATGTCCACACTTCAGACTGGATAATACGAGGTTCCCTTTATCGACACTATTCAGTGTCGGAGCAGAGGCGGTGATATCTCAGACCATCCTGGGTCCTCCTGACACAAACCCGACAGCATCCCACATACATATTAGGCTGCCGAGTTTGGATCCGGAGACCCAGGGACAGTTTGGAAATCCTGGCCCGTACTCTGTGAAACTTGACATCTGAATTCAGCCATGTCTTAAGCACAGACGAATAGTTAACTTTGCAGATAGGTCATGTCTGCAAATTGTGGATGTGAAGACGTTGGTGGCTCCGTGTCTTATCCAAAAAGCAGACGGGAGAGGTAGCTGCCTACTATTTACAAGTACTAATTCGGTCCTTAAAGGGAATCTGTCAGCAGGTCTTTGCCATCTCATCTGAGAGCAGCATAATGTAGGGAAAGAGAAGCTGAATCCAGCGATGTATCACTTCGATTATTGAGTGCAGCCGTTCTGATACAATCAGAGCTGTTAGATTTAGAATGAAGCAGAGCTGAGGAAGCTAGCTCCGCCCACACCAGGCTCTCTGTGTACAAAGTCCATAAACAGTGAGCTGCTTAGATGCCCAACTAGTGTCCACCATGTTAATTTCTTGGTGCTAAATCTTTCACAGTTAGTAAACAACAGCAGGCACTTTGACAAGTGACATATCCCTGAATTCAGTGTTTCAGCCTCTATCTTCTGCTGTCTTCAGATTACATCGCAAAAACCTGACAGATTCCCTTTAAATCAGACCAGATTAGTGATTGCAGCCATTTTTCCAAACATACTTCTCAAAATAACGCATGTGCATTTTCACACAGGCTAAAATTGTTCTGCGTGGTCTCCGTGAGCAGTCCGTTATGCACAAGGATCAAAAATAAGTCTGAATTTAGCCTTATATAGAACTGGACCAAAGAAAATTAAAAAAAATAAATACAATTTCCGAGAGTTTCTTTATGACACATGAGACTATGACGACTTGTGAACCGTAGCACAACGTGGATACCAGAAATCCTTGCAAACATTTGCAGATACCTTGGTTACCTGGAATTCATCCAAAAGCATCAAAAATAAATGATATTGATATGCAAGAGAAAAACACTCCGGTCTGCAAATAATCACACTTGGCAATCGTCCGCATGACAGTAACTGGATACTGCTTGTACTGTATCGAATGCAGGTTTATTTTTCCTTTTTCAAAGGATTTGTGCAGGTTGCGGCAAGTAAAACACGGCGCTGCATGTGTGCTCCAGAGCAATGATATCACTATAGAAAGGTTCTGCCTGAACGGTCACCAGGGACAAAGAACGTGCTGACAAAAATTCAATAAAACGCCGGCAATGGGGGCAGCGATGTGTAAAGAGCACGAGGACGGGCAGCACTGCTGATGCCGCCAGCCGGCCGCAGAGCCGGGGCCTTACCGCACCTTACATGGCCACTCTGCACAACCACAACAGGCTTCACAAAATTGGGGCAAATTTTGCAGAGAACATTCCCATTCCAGGCCTAAACATAATATGCACCATGTCCGATCATTTGTGGATTTGTCAGGAAATGGGTAGATTAAAACGATGCAGGTTTAGGGTATGTTCATACACATGGCTAGGATAGAACCCCCATAAACAACGGCAGCGATCCTGCACAAGGCACATCCCCAATATCATCATTTGGGACCAATCATCCCAACTGACAAGATACATGACACTTCTATTTCTCCCCACCCCTCAGTGAGCCTCATTCATATGTATGACATGTGTGATTACTAACATCGGAATTTACGCAGATTTAGGCACAGAACATGTATCGAAATTCACACGGAATCCGACAAGTGTCAGCATACCCTTAAGGCGTCCCTGAAGCCTTTTCCTACAAAGGATATGTTTAGACAGGAAGGGTTCCCACACCTTTATATCCAAGAGGTTACTCTCCACAAGGAGACATTATATGCCAGTGTAAGGAGACTTATAGGCCATGCAATGATCCTCTGGCAAATTAAATATGCAAATTGCCTCTCCCGTGTGCCACCTATTGCAAATAGCAATCCTAAAAGTCAATATTTAGCCTTTAACAACCCTTGCCGCATGACTTGGGATAAAAGCTCAGTTCGCAGACGCATGTTTTGGGTCGTTGCCCCTCCTTAGGCTACGTTCACATTTGCGTTGTGCGCCGCAGCGTCGGCGCCGCAGCGCACAACGCAAACGAAAACGCGGCAAAACGCACGCTAAAACGCTGCGTTTTGCGCCGCATGCGTCGTTTTTGGCCGCAAGTTGGACGCAAAAAAATGCAACTTGATGCGTTTCTTGCGTCCAACGCTTGCGGCCATGCGGCGCTAAACGCAGCACAACGCATGTCCATGCGCCCCCATGTTAAATATAGGGGCGCATGACGCATGCGGCGCCGCTGCGGCGCCCGACGCTGCGGCGCTGACCGCAAATGTGAACGTAGCCTTAGTGCAATGCAGGTTTGATCTGGCTGCATGGAAGGCCTCTGACCTGATGTCACTTTCCACAAGGAAATGGTCGCTTCAGAGAGGAAGAGGACTAGAACTAGTGCCACAAGAGGAAACGTTAACCTTTAGGTCTTTAATACAGCCAAACCAGACCACCTGCTGTGCACCGAGGAGGGGCAACACATTGAACAAGTGTTAGCACACATTTATATGTAATGAATAAAATTGTAGGCACAAGGAGGTACAGTATGATCCTTGTACGCATGTTTGGCATTCGCATGACAAAGACCCCGGATACATTATTACTTTTATTGGGACCATGCATAGCACTGCATCACAACACAGCCAAATAGACAGATTCCTTAGCATTGCTTGCTCCATCCAGTGACATATATGGGTCCAAGTTTGTGGACCAAAATCAGCAGAGCGGGGGGGGGGGCGGGGGTAGATCAATCTGTAGAGTTTAGCACATAAACAGTGTACAATACAGCCAAGGATGTAAGAATTAATGGCCACTTACTGTTCATCACCTATACACAGTGATCACTTACTGATCATCACCTATACACAGTGATCACTTACTGATCACCACCTACACACAGTGATCACTTACTGATCATCACCTATACACAGTAATCACTTACTGATCATCACCTATACACAGTGATCACTTACTGATCACCACCTATACACAGTGATCACTTACTGATCATCACCTATACACAGTGATCACTTACTGATCATCACCTATACACAGTGATCACCTATACACAGTGATCACTTACTGAACACCACCTATACACAGTGATCACTTACTGATCATCACCTATACACAGTGATCACTTACTGATCATCACCTATACAGTGATCACTTACTGATCATCACCTATACACAGTGATCACTTACTGATCATCACCTATACACAGTGATCACTTACTGATCATCACCTATACACAGTGATCACTTACTGATCATCACCTATACACAGTGATCACTTACTGATCATCACCTATACACAGTGATCACTTACTGATCATCACCTATACACAGTGATCACCTATACACAGTGATCACTTACTGAACACCACCTATACACAGTGATCACTTACTGATCATCACCTATACACAGTGATCACCTATACACAGTGATCACTTACTGAACACCACCTATACACAGTGATCACTTACTGATCATCACCTATACACAGTGATCACTTACTGATCATCACCTATACACAGTGATCACTTACTGATCATCACCTATACACAGTGATCACTTACTGATCATCACCTATACACAGTGATCACTTCGTGATCACCACCTATACACAGTGATCACTTCGTGATCATCACCTATACACAGTGATCACTTCGTGATCATCACCTATACACAGTGATCACTTCGTGATCATCACCTATACACAGTGATCACTTCGTGATCATCACCTATACACAGTGATCACTTCGTGATCATCACCTATACACAGTGATCACTTCGTGATCATCACCTATACACAGTGATCACTTCGTGATCATCACCTATACACAGTGATCACTTCGTGATCACCACCTATACACAGTGATCACTTACTGATCATCACCTATACACAGTAATCACTTACTGATCATCACCTATACACAGTGATCACTTACTGATCATCACCTATACACAGTGATCACCTATACACAGTGATCACTTACCGAACACCACCTATACACAGTGATCACTTACTGATCATCACCTATACACAGTGATCACTTACTGATCATCACCATACACAGTGATCACTTACTGATCACCACCTATACACAGTGATCACTTACTGATCATCACCTATACACAGTGATCACTTACTGATCACCACCTATACACAGTGATCACTTACTGATCAGTGGAAACAGGACATTTTTATCCCAGTTACAAAATAAAGCAGCAGATAAGATGCCCATTTATTCATTGTTTATAAACCTGCCGGAAAAAGCCACGCGCAGCGCTTGACAGGCCCCCAAAAAACAGTGGCTGAGCATGTGAAAGTTGAGGATGCAAGTCCCCTGTTCTGCCGATCGGTGCAGATCCCCAGCAGTCAGAAATGACAAGCGGCAGATATAAATCTGCAATGAAAAAATAAGCAATGTGAGCATGAGACTTCAGGATTCTTATTGACTTGGCTGGAACCGGAGACCCTTCAATTTTTGTGATAAACCTGCAGTGATATAAAAAAAGCAGCAAGAAACAACATGTGCACACAGCCCTGGCAAAATGTGACGATTCTGCTGCAGTAGTGCCATGGGATTGGGACACATTCCATAATCCACAAGAAAAGGGTTTTTTTAGGGTAGATTTGTCAGGGGTGCAAAGTTATAGCCCATGTGAAGGATAGAGTGGGATAATGGCATTTACGTGGCATGGAGAGCCTGGGTAAAGCCAAACTAAAGCTGCAGCGTTCCTGGCCGCGATATAACTTCGTTACAGAACGACACTGCAGACACACCCGAAAATTGTAATACTCTCGTGAGAAATCCCTTGGTGACCCATCAGTGCAGGGTTCAGCCCCGGGCCGGTTGAGCGAGTTTATTCACTGCTCCAGCAGCAAAAAGGAGGAGGCAGAAAGAGGAGACAAAGGAGCCATAGAGATGGATTTAAGGGATTGTCAAAATATTGGGATTTAGCCCTGATACACCCGGCTCTTTCTGGGATCTCCTACGAGCACAGACATGACAGAAGGGAGTATTACACATCCTCCTTAAGTCACATAAAGCATTTAAATACCGAAAGACGGTAACCTGATCGATTATTCCACAGCCGTGTGCACAGCACCAGCAAGAAAGTTTTCTATTGGAGTTTTCTATGCAATTAGTGATATTCTTTACCTATATTTAATCTCACCATATACATCCTGGACCTAGCAGCCATACAATCTAATGCCCAAGCACTGAGCATTCTGTCCATACAGTTTTATATGTGGCTCAAATACAACGTACCTCAAGGCCTGTAGACTAAAAGTAGTAAAAATATATAAAAAAAGTTTCAATTGATCATTACAAATAATAAGGCAAAAAAAAAAAAAAGGAGACATATGTCATATATGGGGGTTTTAAACAATGCATGATTCTTAACCCCTTCCTGCACAGCACAGAGGTGGCACAACCTAGAAGCTTATCCTGCGCCATCAGCAGTGGAAGAGAGGTAAGAGATAAGAGCGCCCATCACGGCCGTTCATCCCTTAGAAGCCGGAATCTAATAGGTATGATGGAGGGCAGGAACTGAACACATCATTGTCAGGACATCAGCTAGCCCGCGACATGATCAGGGGTCAGACCTAAGGATCCATTTATGCCTATAGTTGTCTTGTTTCCTGATCAGCGGTCATATAACAGCAGATCGCACTTCAGATGTGCACTGAATGATCTATAATCCACCAATAAGGGGGCACAGGCTGCCACAGTCCTCAGCATCACAGGTCCTGAAGGTGATCCACGGCTGAGAACGATGATCTGTTGTGCTGCACAAAAGATCGTTTCACCTGACGGTCAAGAGTTTTGCTCCTTTGTCAGGTGATCAATAGTCTGCTTAAACTGTATGATCACCATATCGTGTAAATGCAACTTAAAGAGGTTATCCACTACCTGAACACCTCCCTTTTAACTAAAGTAATCACCCTTGTAAAAGAAAAAAAACAAAACAACATATACTGAGCTCCCTTACCAGCACTGTTCCAGTGATATTGGCGCCAGGGCAAGACATTGTTAGGTCACATGAATCCAGCGGCCAATCAAAAGCCACTATTGGATCATGAAGATACCATGTAAGCCCATGAAAGGCCGTCAGCTAACATCACTGGAGCGGTGCAGATATGGCAGGTGAGCAGGATCACGTTACTTAAGTGATGTCCAAGTAGTGAATAATCCCTTTAAGAATCAGCTGCACATCAAGAGAATGCTGACAGGTTCGATGCCTGATACACTGCACTACATAGGTAGTGCAAGGGATCCAGAGATCGATGGTCAAGTGTTGTGGAATTATATAAAGTTTGGTATAAGATCATGGTGCAAAAATGTAACTATACAACTCACATTTTATATATATCGGTTGGGGGCCGTGATGGGTCCTCCACAGACCCCCCTGATGCAGGGAATGTGAAAGCTTCAGAGCATAAACCAGTGAAAACCAGCAGGCCCCCGTCAGAACAAACATGCTATGCAGGGTAGTGACGGAAGAGCAATCAGAATAGAAGTGTGGGACATTACCATGAGAAATGGAGTTTGCAAAAAAGAAGAAGAGCAACACTGATTTCTGCAAAGACAAGAACCTTGGAAAGATGCATTTCCAAATAAAATAATCACTTTTTTCTAAAATATTTCAGTTTAACAATATGCATGCATGCTAGCGGGAAAACCCCTTTAAATGTTTTTGTTTTTTTGTTTTTTAATTTGCCTGGTTCGGACTACCCCCTATTTTCATTAAGGGTCCACCGTTACTCAGGACGATCATCTGCGTATCTGAGTCTTGAGGACCAGGCATACCCCTGTGCATTAAGTATACACGGAGGTGGTTTGTTCTCCCTGTGTTTGCTGGGTTTCCTCCCACACTCCAAAGACACACAGATAGGGAATCTAGATTGTGAGCCCCAATGGGGACAGTGACGATAATGCAGACAACCCCTGTAACATTTATGCCAAAAAAGAAGCACTTTATGCAGCCAGAAACTAAAGCACGAGATTAATATGAATTGACCTTCACATGGGAGTGACCCAAAAGTTCAATTTCCCAAGAGACAGCGGATTGTCATATTAGTACAGCTGCGTCGGTGGTTAAGAGGGGCTGCAGGAAGCGGCCCTCCACCGAGGATCACACAGCGGAGCAGATGCCGCTATCACTCCGTCCCCAGGAATAACAGCCCAGGATCGCACACCAGGAGGTGCAGGCACAACATCTCTCCGGGATCATCCATACAATGGCCACAATGTAACAGCTCCGACTACTGCAGGTGCGATAAGTGATCGCTGCCCCCACATAACCACTACTGGAAAATAATCTGAGCAGCGCAGGATAAACTCTGCTCAATCATCTCCCCGCGATCGATATCGGACATAATACAGCACCGCATCCCAGGGACTTGTCAATCACAATATTGTAAGAAGTGAAAACACGTCCAGATAGGATTTCATGAGTCCGGCGGGAGAATATACTGTTCTCAGGGTGTAATCCGATGGTTTACCCATAACCGGATATGTAAATGCCTCCAAAAACAGTAATAAAATAGTATCTGTGCATGTCGGGGTAAGCAGATTTTGGTTTCCCCTCTGAGAAAATACTTCAATATACGTTTTCGTTAAAAGGTTACCAAAACTTGTAACAGTTCTTGAGATATTAACTTTTTTTAATTTACAATGCGTTGCCTAGGAGACCGACCACCGCTGCGGTCTATCTTGTAAGCACTGCGCAGAAGTGGGCCAGGATTAGGAACTATGAGCCCACCAGTGATTGCAGTGAGTCAAAACAATGCTTCCAAGCTAAACAGAAAAAAAAAAAAAGCTTCCAAGCACTGCGCATGTCTAGCAGAAGTGGTCGGTCTCCGAGGCAATGACTTGTAAACAATAATGAAAACAAAAATGTTAACATGTCAAGAACGGCAGCAAGCGTCAATAAGAAGTAGTACTTCCATTGTTAAATCGATGTTTGCTTAATTGGAATCGGACACCAAAAAACGACTGTTCAAACCAAGCACAGGTCTCGGTGCACTCTTGACTGAGCAAACAGTGCACCTCTCCACCACTGCTTTCCATCTATATCCACTCCTCTTCCTTTATGGGCAGCTGTGGCTTTATAGAAGTGGGGATAGATGGAAAACTATTAGCTGGGCAGGTGCACTGGACTCCTCGGCCACGCCAGGGCCTGTGCTTGGTTTGAACAGTCATTTTGTGCTGCTTTTAATCTGCATTACAAGTAAGGATGCACTGGCTACATCGCTCTCATGACACCTCCTGTCTTTGTTTGACAAGTTGGCGAAAATGGCCTTTGTCCAAGTAAGAGCCAGGAATCGATGTATTCACGAGGCAGGACATCAGGTTACTTCCGATAAAGGCACAGAACACCTAGTGCGGCGTTCCTGCACCCAGTGAGTGAATACAGCCGATCATCTGGGAAGCAAAAGTGAATAGGTGGATTCTTTTCTTTAATTTATTGGAACAATTGGTGTCAGGAGCGATATCCTGCCAACGCTCGCTCACCGCACGCTATATTCCGCTCATTCATCCCCGCGGATGACTAATGTGGCCACACACTTTATCGCAGATAAGAGATCCTCAAAGTCCTTTACAAAGAGGCAGCGGCACACCCATTTCCTATAGATCCTAACTGGAGCTACCACTCCACTTGGTCATTTCATTTTTCTATTATTATAAGAAACACAAATATATTTATATTTTTGGCACTTTTGAGCCCATACATCAAAGTCAGAAGGAAGCAAGTTATTCTTGATACATTTCAACATAAATCCATTACAAAAAATAAGTAATTACAAAATGAAGATCCAGACATAATTTTGCTCATACTGGTCAGACTGGCTACTTTTTCCAGTCCTGGCTGGAGAGACACAGGAGCTTTTATACGCAAGTAACGGACAGCGCTCGCCCATTTCCTCTCCCGCGCTCCATACTAGCACCTATGTTCTCACACCCGGGCTCGTCCCGTACCAAAAACACAAAACTACAGTAAGTGTCTTCAGTGGTGTGTTTATCCCATGCACAAATAGGAACAGCTTCTAGGCAAAAATAAACAAAACATATGTTTGTTTGTGCGTGTACAGACTTAGCGCAAATATTTTGTACATTTCAGTCTAATACAGACACCCAAATGTAAAACAGATGATTATTTTTTAATTAAAATGAACTTTAAGAAAAAAATAATAAGAGAAAATATTAAATCATTTACACCCATTTTCCAGAATAATAATAATAATCTTTATATAGCGCCAACATATTCTGCAGCGCTTTACAGTTACAATGGAAAAGTTGTAACTTTTGGTGCACAGCTTGCTGCACATCTGCCATAATGGGAATTTAGAAATGTTACATTTATGAATATTTGCCATTTCTTACCAAACTACAGCCTCAGTTTACAATTGTATTGCCAATTATGTACTTCGGTTCATTACCGGTATGTGAAATGCCGCTCTCTGTAAATTTCCCCCAATACTTGTACTGATTTGTAAATATTTGGAATAAAACTTGCAATTTATGGATACAGAGATACGGTCAGTAGCAGGTTAGTAGTCCATTCATTTTCTAGCTTCCCTTTCCCGGCTAAATGTCCCGTCACCTGCCATGGTCTTCATCAGTCGGCATCCCGTGGTAATACAGTTTACCAGAAACTAAAACCCCAAACTATTTTGGCTGAGGACTGAAATGGAAATATGAGTAATTGAAGACATCCCTGGCATGTCTCCGCAATAATTAGCAAACTTTGGTGACTAATTGGTGTCAGATGGGCAGGGCAAATCACAGCAATACTCACTCAGTTTCAGTTTGGGTAAACAGCAAGTTACTACATGAGCCACCATGACAGACAGGATTAATCAGCCGCGCCCCGGACAGTCCCGCGCCATCGCCCCGGACAGTCCCGCGCCATCGCCCCGGACAGTCCCGCGCCATCGCCCCGGACAGTCCCGCGCCATCGCCCCGGACAGTCCCGCGCCATCGCCCCGGACAGTCCCGCACCATCACCCACAAGCAAACATATGACAAGAGACCATACTATTGGCCTGATCTGAAAGGTATCCATGTCTAAAAGTTTATGTTTTACTTTAGTCGTCCAGTAGTTTTTACATAGAACAAAAACTGCAAGTTGGATACAATTGTCGAAGGGCGTTGGAACCTTTTTTTTTTAATACATTTTTGGTACGTGCTTCTGTTTTTATCATCAGTGCAACAAAAATAAGTTTCCAAGCTTTTCCTACCCATTAAACCATATAAACGTGACAGCACTCTGATGGCATCCATGTGCAGTCCGTTTTTTTTTTCACGGAGCCATTGATTTCAAATGTGCGATTTTGATTTGCAAATTAGATTATTATTTGGACATAATGGCTGTGTTCTTCCCATGCAACACGGACGTCTACATGAATCCTGACGCATAGTTGCCAAAAGTCCATGATTTATAAAACATGAAATGGAAATTTGGGGGAAATAATTCTTGAAAATTTGTGTTTGTCCCAACCCAAAAAGTGTTGTCATTTATGGAAATCCTGCCCAAAAGTCGCTTTTTTAGCAATACGAGGACATGATTTAAACAATGGTGCAGTTGTTATTAAGTATAAAGTGGCAACTTAGAAAACGGATCAAAACATATAGAAAACTATTGTACATTAGTATTTTAGATCAGTCCAGGGGAAAAACAAAAAACAAATACAGTTAAAGGTAATAAACCAAAAATACACAGTACAAAAACATCCAAAGTAAAATATGCAAACAGTCCTGCAAATATTGTACAAAAGCTTTCAGATTCTAAACAGAAGCCTTGTGCCTACTATGGTTTGCAGATGTACCACAACTTCCAGAATGCCCTGGAACAGCATGGATTGATTAACTACACAATAAAAGCAGACACTGGAAGGATTATCATTTTTCCACGAAATAACGTGAAGAAATATTTGCATCTGCTGACCGTCAGCTCAGGATGCGCACGCAGACCAAACAATGTGCGCATTATGCCAGCGCCGGCTCCCGATAAGCCGGATCCATCACGAGATTCACTTACACTTCAGACTTGCAGCTTTCAGCTTTCCCTGGAGAAGAATATTAAATGCAGACATGTGAAGAAGACATTAGCGCGCCGCCTGAGAGCCGAGCACAACTCCGAAAAACACCATCACAAGACCAATGATGTCAAGTGTTTAGACACATATTAATATTTCTCATAAGAGGACGGCTGATACTCGAGGCTTCGGGAAACCGCCTCCTGGAGGGGACCTAGAAGATTGTGCAATTCATTTCATGGTGTTACTCAGATCTCCTCTTTTTAGTATCACCCCCCCCCCCCTCCCCTCTAATTTCCCCCTTTCAAGAAAGTTGTTTAGAACTTCAGGAAAGTGGACCCAAAAAATGCTAAAAAGTCCCTAAACTAACAAACTGAGCAAGTAATCACCCTCCCCGGGTCCAGCGCAGACTCCTTTGGCGTTTTGGCTGCAGTGGTGACGACAGGTTGACAGCGCGCATCACCGCTGCAGCCAATCACTGATCTCAGCGGAGGTGCCGAGGTATCGCCAAAACCACTAGGAAGGGCGAGAACCTGCACTTTTTAATATTTCAGGTGCACTGTCCTGGGAGATGAAAATTCATACAAGTTTGTTTTGGAAATTAAAACATTTATCGTAAACAATAGACATTTACCGAAAATAATAGAGGTATATTATAGTGAACAATCGTATAACGCTTAATCAACTTATTCACAAAGCTAGTAACTTGGGACAAGAGTATTTGGGGGGATTAATTAGCAAAACGTATATGACGGACGCCGCCAGGTGCATGACGGATAACATTAGCCCCTAAATGATTTATTGATGTTACCGACATACTTTGGGTTACAAAAAGACTGGGGATTGAGCTTTAGGGAAAGCAGTCGTTTACTTGGATCACATGTGGGTTCCATTGAGGTTTTTGCCCTTTGACGTGATGATTATATATGTACATAACGTATTACATGTGCAGTGTGAAGCTGCTGACCTGATATTTAGGAGGAAGACAATAACTACAGATGACTCCTGCAGCTGTATCCTCAGAAAACTGCAACAAGCCCCAAAGGAGACTTGAAGGCATTCTTCTAAGGAGATGAAATAAGTGTATTAACACCCATAAAAACCAGGTCAAGCAGCCTAGTAGGTAAGTGATGTTAATACAGCAGCTCTCATGTTGACACAGTTAATAGCACAGAACATGTGTCCGGATCATTGGACAGGTCACCTCCTCTGCAAGTAAAACAACAACTGTGCGCAGACATAACATGCCATATAACTGAAGTCACGGATGATATCTTGCAGTGAGAATCTTATTTTAACTGCCTGGCAGTGTAATTTACATACTGATACTTCTAGGTATTGTTGTTCTATAAAAAAAAATAAAATAAATTAATTAAAAAAAAAAAAAAAAAAGATTCCTACAAAGTGAAACACTGCAAAAAAACACTCATGCGTTTACGTTGGAAATAAGGAATATGAGATTTTAAAGAGAACCTGTTGACAATTTTTGTAATGTACAGAAAAAACATAGCTGGAATGGCGCTGTAATACCGATTACAGTGATCCATATGGTAAAGAAATCTGCTTTGTGGTTCTTCTTTAGGCTATGTGCACACGTTGCGGAATGGGGTGCAGAATTTTCTGCACAAAATCCGCATTTCCTGGTAGAATCCGCAGGTGCAGATTTGCCACGGCTTTTATGCGGAATTGATGCAGACTTTCTGCGGTTTTTACCACTGCGGATTTCTATAATGGAAGGGTGCAGAAATGCTGCAGATCCGCACAAAAGAAGTGGCATGCACTTCTTTTAAATCCGCAGCGTTTCTGTGCAGATTGTTCCGCTCAGCTTTTTTTTTTTTCACATTGATTTTCATTGTACTGTAAATCACAGTGCGGATCTGCAGCGTTTCTGCGCGGAAAAATCCACTGCGGATCTGTACTAAATCCGCATCACGTGCACACAGCCTTAATCAACATTTGAAGTTTTCAGTGCACAGGGGCCGAACTGTGCACTGGGACTTCTCGCTGCGTGTGGTGCCCCAAGCCCCTCTCAGCCTGCCTCCAGTCAGTTGTCCCCTGATCCCCTCAATCTACCTCCAGTCAGTGGTGCCCTTGCCCCTCTCAGCCTGCCTCCGGTCAGTGGTGCCCTTGCCCCTCTCAGCCTGCCTCCGGTCAGTGGTGCCCTTGCCCCTCTCAGCCTGCCTCCGGTCAGTGGTGCCCTTGCCCCTCTCAGCCTGCCTCCGGTCAGTGGTGCCCTTGCCCCTCTCAGCCTGCCTCCGGTCAGTGGTGCCCTTGCCCCTCTCAGCCTGCCTCCGGTCAGTGGTGCCCTTGCCCCTCTCAGCTTGCCTCCGGTCAGTGGTGCCCTTGCCCCTCTCAGCCTGCCTCCGGTCAGTGGTGCCCTTGCCCCTCTCAGCCTGCCTCCGGTCAGTGGTGCCCTTGCCCCTCTCAGCCTGCCTCCGGTCAGTGGTGCCCTTGCCCCTCTCAGCCTGCCTCCGGTCAGTGGTGCCCTTGCCCCTCTCAGCCTGCCTCCGGTCAGTGGTGCCCTTGCCCCTCTCAGCCTGCCTCCGGTCAGTGGTGCCCTTGCCCCTCTCAGCCTGCCTCCGGTCAGTGGTGCCCTTGCCCCTCTCAGCCTGCCACCGGTCAGTGGTGCCCTTGCCCCTCTCAGCCTGCCTCCGGTCAGTGGTGCCCCGGCCACTCTCAGCCTGAGATTTTAAACAGAGGAAACAGACGGAGGGGCCGGAGAATCACAGACAGGGAGGGGAAGACCTAGTGCACAGTCCGGACCCTGCGCACTGAAATCTAACTAGCAGAAAACTTCAAATGTTGATTAAAGATGAACGTCAAAGCGGAGTTCTTCACCAAAGGCATCAATGTAATCAATATTACAGCCATGTCTGTACTTTACATTACAAGATCGTGCTGACAGGTTCTCTCTATGAAATCTCTGTAAAATACCCACAGCGTAAGTTCACCAGCACTGCAGATTCATCCCCATACCAAATAAAGACCTATCCTTTAAGATTCAGAGTATTTAGGGGCAAATGTTTCAGCATCTCAAAATTAACTTATGATATTTAAAAGGATCATCATATCACCACCAAATTTTTTATCTAATCAGATTGGGCATCTTAAATGGATTTTTTTTCTTCTTTTTCCTTAGTTCATGACATACCAATATGTGCACATGACCGCTGCAGCCAATCACCAACATTAGTGTGCACGAGACCGCTGAAGTCCAGGTAGTCACTTATAGGGCATCATCACTTTAGGTATATGAGATTGGAGAGACCACCAAAGAAAATTACTAGGCAGGCAATGATTTTTTTTTTTCTTTATTTTAACACACCTTTTCTTATCAGATTTTTTTTTCTTTTTACATTTTCAAAGCCCTACTAATTTTTTGATTCTTAAGTTAAATGAAACCAGCCCCCTTCTCACGCAACAATGATGTTGTGTCGACAGAGGAAACTAGTGTAGTAAGCCCGAGCCGGAAATGTAGATACTGAGACCCGGTACCGGGCGAGAAACCGGGACATCAATGGCGCTTTGCTAATACAAGTATATTAGCGAGTCAAATACAATTTGGGCAATCTCTTTAAATAGACAACCTGGTTATAAGAAAGTGCGAAGCTGGTAACGACAAGTCTATCTACAAGTAGGTTGTTGACCGTTTCTCATAGCAACTGGCAAATCTGTATCTGTCATTAGCAACTTAAAGTTGTAGAAAAAGTTTCATAACTTCCTATATAAACTTCGCTCTAGTTATCAGTGAATGAACAGACTTTCATAACTTCCCTTTAGGACAGTAGCTGAAACGCTGCCGCCAGCGCAAGACGTAAAGCGGATCCATCGATAAGATTTCATGTTAGAAACGGCAGCCGTTATTAACTGGAACTCTTAGACCAGAAGAGGCTGGTGTATTTACTTAGGAACTCTCAGAATGGCTGTTTAATCATTTCCTGCTTGGTATTAGTATTGGCATTTTAGACGAAAGGCTAAAGTTGTATACTCCTCTTAATGAGGATTACGCAGCCGCTCTCACATTGATTTTCAAAGTAATTACACCAGCATCATCAGACAACAGAACCATTTTGAATATAGTTAGGATTATAAAACCAGGTGACATTTTTTATTTTTGAGCGCCTGTCGGCAGTGCAGTCATCGACGCCAGTTTCAAATAAGTATATTACGGGCACAAAAGTATGGCCGAGTGTCCGGGAAAGACTGCAGATCATGGAACTATGAGGTCAGTAAACTTGTGATCGAGTCAGGGCACTTGAATTTTTTTTGTTGTGGGACAGATATGTAGCGGGTTTTATGCCACAGATTAATGCTCAAAGTAATAAATCTGCTGCATCAGATGATACTTTCAGAGCGGTCTATGTGGACGTGTCAATATAAAGAAGACATCAGAGGGCAAATATACAATATGCTGCCGAATTCATTTGTTAGCAAAACTGCCAAAGATAAATCTTAGTTTGTCATGAGAACAGGCAGTCTCCATCCAGCGCATGATTCACAGAAGGGGTAGAGATCCGTCATGGGAACCGCAGCTGCCAAAAACGATCCCCGGCCTTGGGACGGCCACTTATCTTTCAACTTTTCCCGACTTCTATAAACAAAGCCGGGCAGCTTCAGAGCCGAACACACGTCCTGAGAATCTGGGAAACGTACAGCCAACACTTGTCCTGGCGTGCGGCCACCAAACTACTAAAGCATCGCTCCCGACATAGTGTTCTGATGGAAGTCAACTATTCAGAAGTGTCAAAGCGCTACTGCACCCCAATAACGGGGGTCACCCACATCAGATGGGGGCAATTACCCTCAGACATCCATTTCGGAGGTGTACAGGGTGGAGGAGCTTTGTGATCACATCTGCTACCTCGATGTTGGGAGACACAAATCTAATCCTTTTACCTCCTCAATTGCACACCATTGATGCCACCCTCAACAGCACTGTCGGGTGCCAATGGTTAGTCATAACAGGCAGGTACTTAAAAAAAAAATATATATAAAAATAATAAAAGACCTTCAGGTCTTCATTAGGCCTTGCTGGACGCAAGACACAACATTGAGGATAAAAAATAAACATAAAAAAAAAACAAGTTAAAAAAAAAATATTATAATTTAATATTTCTGCTACCATAAAAACCCACATCATCATACTGCAAAATATAGGAATAGAAAGAGTAAAATATGATAAAAAAGACCCCAAAATAAACAAAGGAGGGGCGTCTACCAGCAAAGGTTGTACATATAGTAGAAAAAAAAAAAAAAGTCAGTTGACAATGTGGCACATCGGGATGGACCCAACATCATGTCTCTGTACTCTGCCTTCCAGGGTTGGCACAAGCCTGTCCCCAGGGGATTATTACACTGGGAAGAAAGAGGAACACAGAAAAGTGACAAGTTGTTAAATCACAAATGTAAAGTAACTTCTGAAATAAGTTCTGCTCCCCATTATCCCTGGTGTATGCTGTAAGAGTCTATGTTCTCCCCGTGTTTGCGTGGGATTCTCCGCTTTCCTCCCACACTCCACGGACATACTGATAGGGAATGTAGATTGTGAGCCCCAATGGGCACAGTGATGGCAATATCTGAAGGGCTGAGCATAATAAAGTAACTTTAAACTAAGTTCTGCCATCCCTGGTGTGTGCGATATCAGCACGGCTCGCGGCTCCCAGCATCAGGAGTTTAGGTGTGTGACCATCAGATGACCCGACTATGTAATCTCCGGTAGGCCTCCTAGCCTCCAGCATCTCTTCTAGTTGTGGCGCCCTGAGGCTCGGCAATAGCAAGACGAACTGAGAGGGTAAAACTAAAGACGGGAATGACAGCTGTCATAATGTAACAGCCACTTATAAACATCACACACGTGTGATCACAATCAGAGGCCAAATATTTCACATTTCCACAACACGGGAGTTTATTGAAAAATGTTGACACGAGTGGGTAAAAGTCTCATTTAGCGGGTACACACGGCCCTATATTAACCAAGCACTTTAGCACCTCCGTATGTGCCCAGCTTATAAAGCAATGTGGTAAAAAGAACAAAAAGACTTTTTTTTTTTTTTTTTTACACGTCAGTGCTAAATAAGTGAATGGGATTAACGGCTCTCACTGATCAAGATTGATGAAACTAGAGGACCATCAAATGTGTATGGGGGTGCTCCCAAATATCCACCAACAGGCGAGTATCAGGCAGCTTAAAGGGAGTACCCAGTGAAAACAAATGATCACCTATCCATAAGATTGGTGGGGGTCCGACCGCTGGGATATTGGATTGGTAGAGTGAGGATAAAATTACTCAATGGGGCATGGTTACCCCTATTACAATGGAGAAGCAGAGCACATACCTGGCTACCTGGCATTCTCCTTGGGGCTGCAGGAAAAAGCTGGATGCATAGCCCGGTAGCCAAATAGGGAGTGGTGGACGAGCAAACCCACTGCTGCTCCAATCTAACGATTATAAAGGAGCCTTGCTCTGCCGATATGTACGGATGCATAATCCTTTTCTTCCACAGATCCCATTAAATACACAAGCGGATGCTGATGTGTATGGGGGAGTCAGGAGAGATGGTATTGCCAGGCGCAGCTGATAGCAAACGTACAGAGCTGCACCAGGTAGACAATAGAGAGGAGGCGATACCAGCTACGCCTGGAGCTGACGGCACGGATGATGGGAGTTCGCTCATTAAAGGGGTTTTCTCAAGCTATTAAATGGATAAAGTTGCAAAGTGCTTGTAAACATAAGCAAGACTACAATATACTTGTTAATATTAATGTTCATGGCTGGTAACTGGCCGCCACTGCTTTATCAGTGCTGCTCTGGCCACCAGTGGATGGATCAAACATGCATTAAAAAAAAAATATATATATATAAAAAACAGGAAATAATTAAGTATTAAAAAAATGCAGGAAAAAAAAAGCAATAATCAATGCAGATTAGTATTGTGCATTTCAGTGCAGTCAAAAGTAGAAAAAAAAAATGCTTTATTTACCTGAAATGTGAGCATGGCCTCAAAGAAAATTTCCAAGCTACCAAAAATGTCTAGACTATTGGATGCCAGATTAAGGGTATGTGCCCACGTTGCAGATTCAAGTGCGGATTGTTCTGCAGCGTTTTTTAAAAATCCGCAGGTAAACCTCACTGCGTTTTTACCGTGGATTTCCTGCGTTTTTTTGCATGGATTTCACCTGTGTTTTGACACCTGCGGATTCCTATTGAGGAGCAGGTGTAAAACGCTGCAGAATCCGAACAAAGAATAGACATGCTGCGGAAAATAATCCCAAGCGTTTCCGCGCGGTATTTTCCGCACCATGGGCACTGCGGATTTGGTTTTCCACTGGATTACATGGTACTGTAAACCACATGGAAAACTGCTGCGGATCCGCAGCCAAATCCGCAACGTGTGCACAAAGCCTAAAAGGAATTTTACTGACTGATTGTCAAAAACGATAACTCTAATGAGAGGATCCTAACAAATAAAAGGTCTAGGAATACCTGACATTCCTACAACCGGCAAGGTACAACCTGGTGATTGAGCCGCACGTGATAAATTAAGGTTATAAAGGGAAACGTATCTGAAAGCTGAGAATTCTGCACCGGGGCCGCGGCACAACGCTGCCAGGATTAAAGATAATGCCGCCTAAGCCCACCGTCTATCTACCAGCATTAATCTAAGGGTCCCCGATGACTTAAGACCATCTGTGCCCTTACTATCTGGTCAGGGTAAGCAGACACCAGACAGACATCTGTGAGGACAGAAGGCTTCCCCCCACCCCAACTAATGTCCCTGACAAATGGTGACCTGTCAATGCGACTAAATGGAGAAAAACGCCTGGGAACAGGTGCTTCCTCCTGAAAACCAGGTCCCTGCTGCTAAATAGATACGCCTGCATTTTATACAATGCACAGCAAGACGGAGACGACAATTCATTAATTAATAGGCATAACGCCGCATAAAGGATGAAAAAAAAAAAAAAAGAGAAAGAGCATAAGGACAAAGGAGATAAAGTGGCAACTTGGTGCAAGAAAAAAAGGGTCAGCGCTCACCGAGATAAGAAAAAGAGAGCGCTATCAACTGCACACAGCGCACGTGACGAGACCACAGGACGGTCGGAAGTAGATGGCGAGGAGCACATACCACTTATAAAGCACTGGAATATCGGACGCCAGCAGATAATATAGACTATATTCCCCTTGTGGGTTGCAAGATCCGCACTGGACCATATGCAATTATCTAATAATACATAATAATAATAATGCCAACTAGTCATCGGGACAAGTGCTGAGCGCCGCAAGACACATGATGACCATAAAGTGCCTTAAATACCCCCAACACCAAGAATCAGTCACCTGGAAGCTTTTTCCACAGCAAAACACTCAATTCTATCCACTTTAGGCCAAATTCTCACATCCGGGCCAGCAGTAAAGAAGCTGCTTATAAAAAGCAGGTTTTGTTGCATTTTTGCTGCCTTTTTATCACGTATATTTGTCTCTTGTGCACGCTGATAAAGTTCAGTGCTCCCCGAAAAAAAAACATGAAGCGACTTTCTGAGGTTTCTGCACCAAAACCTGAGTTTTTTGCACCTACTCATTGCTTTATGTGGGTGAAAAAAAAGAGCTGAAAAAAGTGACATGCTGCAGTTTTAAAAAACGCAGCAGTTTTCCAATTCAGTCAGAAAAAAATAAAAATAAAAAATAAGTGTGCATGAGATTTCTGAAATCTCATAGCTTTTGATGGTACTGTAAAACGCAGCTTAAAATTGGCATAAAAAAAATGCATCAAAAATGCAACATACCCTAAGGACATACCGAAGCTCTCCGAACTGCAACGCCTGTCAATTTGAATGGTGTGGATGAGATTTCGGAAAATTTAGATAAAATGTGAATTAAAAATAATAAAAAATCCACTGTGTATAAATCCTAGGTGCAGATGTCTTACAGCACAAGATACCAGATCAGTTTTGCAGATCACAAGTGTGGTAGTCATCACCCCGGTCATGTATAATATAGAGTGATGTCGGCTGCCATCCAAAAACTGCACACACTACTGAGCATACATGGGTGCGCCCCGGGAGCTCCCAAAATCTATGACCTCTGCCATTTATATCTGTTCCAAAACACACATGAAAAACACATCAATCATAAATATAAGACCATTCACACAACCCGACCAGGCTGGAAAGTAATCACAGGACAAGTCAGAAAACAGGAACACAATGGAGGCAAGTTTGGGAATGTGAACTATTAGGCTGGAAAGTTCTCTCTGAAACAAGTGCCCAGCTTCCAGCTGTCGCCCCATCACACACATGGGAGAAGCCCATCTGCATGTCTGTACATAGGATCTGTATACCCCCGTATAAGACACATACAGGGGACTGTTCCACACCCAGAATTCTCTATACGTAAACTGCCTTTATCGACATCAGTGCAAGTTATGTATTCGCTCTCTTAAAATTCATTGTTCTCGGTGGCAAATAAGACGTGCGCTGCCGAGAACAATGACAATCAATGCGCACAGAACAACCTATTACCGATCATTCTGGAAGAGCAGTCGGGCTTCAAAGCGAGCCATTAAGTGAGTGGCAAACCTGTAGACGAGCGGAGGTCGCCTAATGATAGCAGACCGTCCAATGTACATGCAGATATAGACTAGACAAGTGTAAAATAAGCCAGTGTCACAAGATGGTTGATAAGTCTAGCACACCTTTAAGGCTCGTTCACACGCTGCGTTTTTGCAGCATTTTTTTCCCCCATGCGATTCTCAGTGACAGTAAAGTGAAAGATTTCTGAAATCTCATGCGACTAATTTTTCTCCAATTTTTGCAGATAAGAACCTGCAAAGTGTTTGATTTAAAGCCGCATTCTGCACGTCAATTCTTTCAATGTTTTTGCAACGTTTTTCCCCATTAAAATTAATGTGGAAAAGACAAAAAAAACAAACATTTTATACAGTGCTTTCCTGCAGAAAAATCTACTGCACATACTCAACGTGCGCACATCCCCTTATACCATTTGTTAGTTGCTTTCTTTGCCCCAGTTATGAGTTTTTGGCACAGTTGAGGCCATGCCTTTCCTTTGCCCACATTCCGGTAAGTTGCAATTCTACAGCACATAGAAGTTACGCAGAACATGAAATGAAGCCAGATTTCGGGCACACGCAGCTTAGTAACTCAGCCCAGTTTCACTGGGGTTTAATTAATACACACACCCGACACGGGCCATTCAGGGAAACTTTCGCAAAGGTCGAGTCCACAAAGGACTGGCACATTGCAGATCTGACATGGCAGAAAATCCACAATGAAAGCCACACACAATACCGCACTGGAAAAACAGCACAAGTGATCAAATCCTGAACTTTCTATCATACAAACCTTCTAGGTCAAATCATGCAGAAAAGGAATATTACCATATCATGTTATTGACAAATAAAACAAGAAAAAAGAAAAACATTACAACGCTGTGGTCATGTGATCACTTCAGCAATGCAAACAATAAGCAGAATGAAGAAGATAAGTATGATAGGTCAGCTTTACACTGTCCCAAAATGTATCCCTTCCCCCTAAGGATACAGCTGGCTATCACATGGAAGTGAATGTCAATGACTATCACAGGGGCTTCTCTGGACTTCTTGGCCCCCAGCACTAGTCCGCCTCTCCCTCTGCCCAAAATGTCCGATAACAGAAAAATAGGTTAAAATTCAACTGCATAGTTTACAACTTGGCTGCACTTTTCCATGGGCTTCAGCACATCATGCAGTATGTATGAACACGTCGGGGGTCGCGCCATATACAGTGGGGTATGACAACATACTGCCAAGCGGGGCACCAGTAATAACAATTAGGTAGGGGGCTAATTGTTTCTGCGTAAGTTTAGTGGTCAAATTTGGAGGATTTCTCTTTTTTTTTTTACCCACAGACAAAAAAAAATTGTAGGAAAATAATTAGCCCCCTTTGCACTATTGAGGTGTTCTCTCCTAGGAATCAATAGGAGATGGATTCAGCGGATTCTGGTGCAAAATCCACATGAAAATTAGCTTTAAAAATCCCCTTTGAAAAAATAAATAAATAAATCGTGTGAACGTATAGATCTCGTTCTCCGAGATCAAGAACCAAACTCCACAGACAGATCAGCCAGAAACCTGGATACTTCACTACATACAGAATATTTACAGAACTTGTATCACTGAAGCCAAAGTGACGCTGAGAGGCCACGACGTAAAGACTGGGGGGGGGAGAGACGTAAAGACTGGGGGGGGGGGGAGAGACGTAAAGACTGGGGGGGGGGGGAGAGACGTAAAGACTGGGGGGGGGGGGGGGAGAGACGTAAAGACTGGGGGGGGACGTAAAGACTGGGGGGGGACGTAAAGACTGGGGGGGGACGTAAAGACTGGAGGGGGACGTAAAGACTGGAGGGGGACGTAAAGACTGGGGGGGGACGTAAAGACTGGGGGGGGGGGGGGGAGACGTAAAGACTGGGGGGGGGGAGACGTAAAGACTGGGGGGGGGGGGAGACGTAAACCACTGAACTTGTCATTGATTAGAAAAGTGTGGAGGAAGAGGGAGACTCTTTCTGCAGTGGAAATTCTGTGCACCTGTTGAGGGTTTCGGGGTTTTTTTGCTGATAAGCCGATTTGCTCTCAAGGTGGAAAACTGCAGTAGAAACTCAAAGAATGTACAATAAAATAAACAGTACAGGTAAAAAAAAAAAAAAAAAAAAAAACAACAACAAAAAAACCCTGAGAACATCCCTTTCCGAAAACTCCCTGACACTTATTTGCAGCCAGAAGCAAAAACACAAATGCCATATAATGTAGGAACAGCACAGACCGGTATAGGGCACGGCGGCTCCTGCACATAGGGGGCGCTATATACTCTACAAGTGGCGCTCTCTACACCGCTGCTCTCCAGCTCTGGACTTTCCAAAACTATAACTCCCAGCATCCCATTACAACCTTCCTGCAGTCCAGAGAGATCACCCCCAGCGTGTCCAGCAGCTTCCTTCTGTGCCGACACTACAACACCCAGCATACCCTCTCTACAGCGTTCCTGCTGTTAACACTACAACCCCCAGCATGCCATTACAACTATCCTTCTGCCCCAACACTACAACCCCCAGCATGCCATTACAGCTTTCCTGCAGTTCCAACACTACAACCCCCAGCATGCCCCCACAGGCTTCCTCCTGTTCTAACACTACAACCCCCAGCATGCCCCCACAGGCTTCCTCCTGTTCTAACACTACAACCCCCAGCATGCCCCCACAGGCTTCCTCCTGTTCTAACACTACAACCCCCAGCATGCCCCCACAGGCTTCCTCCTGTTCTAACACTACAACCCCCAGCATGCCCCACAGGTTTCCTTCTGTTCTAACACTACAACCCCCAGCATGCCCCCACAGGCTTCCTCCTGTTCTAACACTACAACCCCCAGCATGCCCCACAGGTTTCCTTCTGTTCTAACACTACAACCCCCAGCATGCCCGGACAGCTTGCCTCCCTTTGAGCATACAGGTAACATTATCAGACATGCTGGGAGTTGTAGTTCCGCGTCGGCTGTAGAGCCAGTGTCTGCCCCTGCACTAATCGCATACAGCTCCCAGGGCAGGAGTCAGGGCGTCCTGCTGAGACTTGTAGTTCCCCAGCTGGCAGGCAGCGTCCCGCTGAGCCCCGGCCCTCAGTGTCACACTGTAACCAGGCAGCAGCAGTGCGGCGGGAGCGGCTCCGGGTACCACACCATTCTCCCCGGTTACCTGCGCACATCCGCTCCGGCCTCCCCTCCCGGTGTGGGCGCCGCTCTCCGGAGCTCCGGGCCGTTGTTCTCCGTCCGTTTCTCTTCTCTCTCATTCAGACGCCGGCAGAGCGCCGTGCGCGCCCCCGCCTCTCCAGCCTTGTGTGGACCGAGGCTAAGAAGGGGCGGGGCCAACCGCAGATGGGCGTGGAATGGGCGGGGATACGTAACGTGCGCGCCCCCGACTAATACTGAACCACGGCTGTAGGGAGGAGTGAGGGGACGGGAAAGCTTTGTACAGAGGATGATACTCCGCCCGATAATTGGGCGTGGTTAGGACAGACCCGCCTTGGTGGGTGGAGTTACTAATTGTAATGGGGCGTGGTTTTAGTTTAAAAACACAGAGCGGCGCACGCGGGCCACAAAACACTTTTAACTCTTTACGTTCCACTGGGAAAGAAAAACTCGCAGAGCTGCGCCCTGGCTGCTACGTGCACAGCGATGTAAAAGGATGTGCGCACGATCAGGTCTGGTGACCGATCAGGAGCGATCTGCTGTGCAATAATCCCTTCTATCAGGCTGGGTGCGGTGGGAGAACATTTGCCAACTGACTGCTTTTCCCCCTTTTTTGTCCAAATTGGGATGTAATCTAAAAGAAAATAATATAATGACAAGATCATCAGCCATAACATTAAAACCACAGGCTCTGTTTAGTAATCTTTGTCCGTGTTCACGCTGTGCTTTTGTTTTGTTAGTTTTTTCGAAAACCCCATAAAAGAAAGTTTAAATTCTTTTTTCCTATTTATTTCTATTTTATAACCACTTTGCTCTTTCTATGTTCCGATTGTTTCCCATCCAATGGGGAAAAAAGAGAAAGTGCCAGTCAGTACTATAGAGGGGATCCTGAAGGAAATTGTCCTCCTGGGAGACCTGCGGTTAGAAGATCACTAGTATTGTGAGTGGGAGGGGACAGCTTAGGGATTAACAGGAGAACAGTAAGGCTGGTGGCCCAAACCTCCTCACCTTCAGAGGTACCTTTGGGAGCAGGGATAGTTAGGGCCCCAGTCCTTGGGACAGTTCAGGGGCCCTTTCCCTTATTACGAACAGTCACAGCGTGGCAGAAAACATGCACACTGACCAATCACGGGGCTGCAAGAAACACCGACAGGGAAAGAGAAACTTACGAAAAGCTGAGTGCAAACGACATTCACGATCAGTATTCGGTCAGTATTTGACATCAGTATTTGTAGCCAAAACCAGGAATGGAACAATCCAAGGAAAAGTGAAATAGAAACACGTCACCACTTCTGGATTTCTCACCCACTCCTGTTCCCACGATGAGATTTTATGCTGCGTATTTGTGGAAAAATACAAGTAACCTATTGTACTACTAATAGGTGCAGAAAGTCTACATCATCAAACACTCATCATGTGAACACGACCTAAAAGTTTTCACCTATCCAAAGACTAGGTGATAACTAGCAGAGCGGTGGGGGTCCCTCTAAGAATGGGGCTCTGAAATGTGCGACACTTCCCTATTCATTCTCTTTGATAGATGACACAAGTGGCACGTGAAAGTTTGGGCACCACTAGTCAAAATTACTGTTATTGTGAACAGTTAAGAAAGTTGAAGATTAAATTAACTCTAAAAGGCCTCAAGTTAAAGATGACACATTTCCTTTGTATTTTAGGCTATATATATATATATATATATATATATATATAATTTTTTTGCCACCCTTGGAGATTTGTGCTCAGATAACTTTGACCAAGGTTTCAGATGTTAATCAGCCTGTTAGAGTTATGGCTTGTTCACTATCATCATTAGGAAGGGCCAGGTGATGCAAATTTCCCAGTTTTATAAAGCCCAGCCTCCTCTAACCTTGTGCCAAAAACAACACCTATGGGTTCTTTTAAGCAGCGGCCTATCACTCTGAAAATGAAAATGAAAATGGTGAAGGCCAACAAAGCAGGAGAAGGCTATAAGAAGATAGCAAAGCATTTTCAAGTTTCCATTTCCTCAGTCCGAAATGTAATTAAGAAATGGCAGTTACCAGGAACAGTGGAGGTCAAGAAAAGGTCTGGAAGACCAAGCAAAATTTAAGTGAGAGCTGATCGTAGGATTTCTAGAGAAGGAAATCAGAACACCCCCCGTCCCCCACTTGACTGAAAAAGATCTTTAGAAAGATTTAGCAGACACTGGAGTTGTGGTACATTGTTCTACTGTTCAGAGACACTTGTGCAAATATGGCCTTAATGGGAGAGTCATCAGAAGAAAACCTCTCCTGCGTCCTCATCATAAAATTCAGAGGCAGAAATATGCAAAAGAACATCTAGACAAGCCTGATGCATTTTGGAAACATCAAGAAGTTAAAATAGAACTCTTTGGCCACAATGATCAAAAGTACGTGTGGAGAGAAAAGGGCACCGAATTTCAAGAAAAGAACATCTCACCATCATTAAGCATGGGGGTGGATGAATCGTGCTTTGGGGTCTTGTTGCAGCCAATGGCATGGGGAACATTTCACGGGTGGAGGGAAGAATGGATTCAATTAAATTTCAACTATTTCTTGATATAAATATAAAACTATCTGTTAAAAGTTGAAGTTGAAAAGAGGATGGATTCTATAAATGGAAAATGATCCTAAATACACGTCAAAATCCACAATAGACAACCTCAAAAGGTGCAAGCTGCAGGTTTTATAATGGCCCTCACAGTCCCCTGATCTGAACATCATTGAAAATCTGTGGCTAGACCTCAAAATAACAGAGAATGCAAGACGACCCAGGAATGTCACAGAACTGGAAGAATTTTCCAAGGAGGAATAGATGAAAATCCCTCAAACAAGAATTGAAAGTCTCTTGTCTGGCTACAAAAAACGTTTCCAAGCTGTGATACTTTCAAAAGGGGGCGCTACTAGGTACTAACCATGCAGGGCGCCTAAACTATTGCACCATACCATTTTCCATTTTGTAATTTTTAAAATGCAAAGTATGAAAATATATTTGTTTTGCCTAAAATACAAAGGAAATGTGTCATCTGTAACTTTAGGCCTTTTAGAGATCATTTCATGTTCAACGTGTTTAACTATTCATAATAACAGTCGTTTTGACCAGGGGTGCCCAAACTTTTACATGCCACTGTAACTTTTCACCATTAAATTAACCCTACAAATCCTGTAGGTTGGGATGTGCGGCCTCCGGGGGTGGATCAGACTTTTTTTTCCAGTGCCTCGCACAGTTCCTTGATGAGACAGAGATCCAGGGAAGCTGGAGGTCACCTCAGTACCTTGAAGGCTTTGTCATGTTCCTCAGACCATTCCTGGACAGTTTTTCTCCTGCTGAAAAAAAGGCACTGACATTAGGGAATACTGGTGCTATAAGGGGATACATGGGCAGTACGTGTCCATCCACATGAACACCAAGACCCAAAGATTGCCAGTAGACCACTGCCTCGTCATGCTGCCTCCACCAGCTCGTCTTGTTCCCGTTGCATCTCTCCTAGTATCAATTCTCTCCCAGGCAAGTGACTCTCTCCACAAAAACCATTGTTACTGAGACGCTTATGGCCTTATGTCCAGATCACCGGTTCTCCGACCTTTTAGTAGGTGCTCAGCACTGCATAACGGGAGCAACATACAAGACCTTCCATATAAAGCGGTTGTCCAGGACTTTAGCACTGATGGCCCTTTCCTTAGAATAGCTCACCAACGTCTTATTAGAGGTACGACACCTGGCATTTGACACCCCCGCCAATCAGCTGTCCTTGGTGGAACTTCTCAGTTGTGGAGCTGCACAGAACGGCTCCATTGATGGAATAGTAGCCGAAGCTGGGTGTTGTAAATTCGGTCCCAATTGATTTGAACAATTGAGCAGTTCCAGCCACCACCAACACCGGGAACAGCTGATCTGCGAAGATGCCGGGTATCGCACCCCCCCCCACTGATCAGACATTGATGACCTATCCTAATGATAGGACATTAATGTTAAAGTCCCCTTTAAGAGATGTTCTGAGATTCTATATGAATCACTTTGCTTGTGGATCCAGTTCATGCCTTACGGATGAATGTGCAGCCATCCAGGACTGATGCACGCACATGTACACAAGCAGCGTCATGCAATCTCACACATTAACAATGCACCCAGTGTCGTAACGCAATTTACCCCTTGGGTTCCAGATAATTCGCATAGCACTTTGTGATGACTTTTTTTGACTCTCAAACACTGGACACCTCTTGTGAATTTCAGAAGTTAGAAGCACAATCACATTACTGTTCCCTGTGATGGGATCATGTGAGATTATATTGTGGTGTGTCACGAGCATGGGCGGATATATCATTGGTGCAACCAGGGGCCCAAGAGGTAAGGGGCCCATTTCTACCTCCAAAGCAGGTGCAATGTAGCGTTTTTAGGAGCTGAAAAGGGCCCATATATTGTTCTTGCACTGGGGCCCTTTTCTGTCTGTGTCCACCAGTGGTCACGAGTGATATAACACCATGGGGCCCCATCACATTATGGGCAATTATAAAGAGTAATCTGCTGCTAGGTGCGTGTGTGTTAGGGCAGGTGCAGATGAGCACTTTTTCCATCTGAAAAAAAAAACTTTGGATTGCACTCGGACCCATGTTATGCTATGGGGCTGTGCACATGTCAGATTTTTTTCTTGGACCCAATGGTCTCAAGAAAAAAGTTGCAGCACGCACAATTTGTATCTTATAATAATAATAATAATAATAATAATAATAATAATAAAATAATTAAAAAAAACGGATCCCACTCTGATGATACCCTGATTCGAATCAGACCATTTTTCTCAGATGGAAGACATGCAGCCTTAGGGTTAGGAGGGTCGCTCCTAGCTCAGCATGTTGGAGGGTTTGGATGACTATATCAAGTGGGCAATGACGGCCCATGACATCATCTTTAAATTGGCTCCAAAGGTGAAGCGTAACGTTACCTTAAAAGCCTGCAGGACATGAATTGATGACAATGTACACAGTGGCAGAGGGGAGATTTGTGCCGTCCTGGCGCCGTCCTTGGAGAATATTGACACTTGAACAGTAGGAGAATATTTTTTCCCGAAGCCGTATATATGGCGTCATTAAAAGAGACTCTAAGCAAATATTTCTGAATTTTACTTAATTTCAATAAATATGACTGGGCTGCTCCTAAAGATGACGGTCGGGGGACAAAACAAAGCAGAAACTGAAGGTTTGAAAAGTTTTATAGAATGCAAGAAAAGTACTCACAGGTCAGCTGCAATGGCCTGGAGTTAATGCAGGTCTGTCACCAGATGTCACAATGGAAACTCCATATATTAATAGTAAATATTCTATACATATTATGATTCTATAGATATTAGAAAAAACTTTTTGACAGTGAGGGTGATCAAAGAGTGGAACAGGCTGCCATGAGAGGTGGTGAGTTCTCCTTGAATGGAAGGCTTCAACCAGAGGCTGGACAGACATCTGTCTGGGATGGTTTAGTGAATCCTGCATTGTGCAGGGGATTGGACACGATGACCTTGGAGGTCCCTTCTAACGCTAATTAACAATCTCTAGTCTATGATTTTAAGTACACCAGCCTCCTTTTTTTTCTCTGCGTCTCTGTGGTCATTTTCTTGGGTATCACACACCTCTTGTCTAATAAGACTGGAATTGAATACTAGGGCCAGGAACGAAGGTGGCATCGGAACAAACAAAGACAACACTGGATAAGGGGAATCACTTGGTGAGTTTTTACTTAATATAGGAAAAAAAAGCAACCTATTTTACATAATGGGTGCAAAAATGGTGCAGAAAATCTGCAACATCAAAATCTCATTGTGGGAGTGTAGCTTAAGTGTCCTTACTACTGGCGTATATCAGGCCTATAATGCTAATGACGTGCCAAATCAGCATGAGAAAATAATCACAGATCAGCACTGCCCCATAGTATAACACTGGGCCGAGCGCTCTATGAAAAGACATCGCAGATCAGCACTGCCCTATAGTATAACATTGTGCCGAGCGCTATCTGATAAAACATCGCAGATCAGCACTGCCGTATAGTATAACATTGGGCATAGCGCTCTCTGAAAAGACATCGCAGATCAGCACTGCCCCATAGTATAACATTGGGCCGAGCGCTATCTGATAAAACATCGCAGATCAGCACTTCCCCATAGTATAACATTGTGCTCAGTGCTATCTGATAAAACATCACAGATCAGCACTGCCCCATAGTATAACATTGGGCCGAGCGTAATCTGATAAAACATCGCAGATCAGCACTTCCCCATAGTATAACATTGTGCTCAGTGCTATCTGATAAAACATCACAGATCAGCACTGCCCCATAGTATAACATTGGGCCGAGCGTAATCTGATAAAACATCGCAGATCAGCACTGCCCTACAGTATAACATTGGGCTGAGCGCTATCCGGTAAAACATCGCAGATCAGCACTGCCCTACAGTATAACATTGGGCTGAGCGCTATCCGGTAAAACATCGCAGATCAGCACTGCCCTATAGTATAACATTGGGCTGAACGCTCTCTGATAAGACATCGCAGATCAGCACTGCCCCATAGTAAAACATTGGGCTGAACGCTCTCTGATAAGACATCGCAGATCAGCACTGCCCTATAGTGTAACATTGGGCCGAGCGCTATCTAATAAGATATCGCAGATCAGCACTGCCCCATATTATAACATTGGGCCAAGCGCTCTCTGAAAAGACATCTCAGATCAGCACTGTCCCATAGTATAACATTGGGCCGAGCGCTCTCTGATAAAACATCGCATATCAGCACTGCCCTATAGTATAACATTGGGCCGAGCACTATCTGATAAGACATCGCAGATCAGCACTGCCCCATAGTATAACACTGGGCCAAGCGCTATCTGGTAAAACATCGCAGATCAGCACTGCCCCATAGTATAACATTGGGCCGAGCGTAATCTGATAAAACATCGCAGATCAGCACTGCCCTACAGTATAACATTGGGCTGAGCGCTATCCGGTAAAACATCGCAGATCAGCACTGCCCTACAGTATAACATTGGGCTGAGCGCTATCCGGTAAAACATCGCAGATCAGCACTGCCCTATAGTATAACATTGGGCTGAACGCTCTCTGATAAGACATCGCAGATCAGCACTGCCCCATAGTAAAACATTGGGCTGAACGCTCTCTGATAAGACATCGCAGATCAGCACTGCCCTATAGTGTAACATTGGGCCGAGCGCTATCTAATAAGATATCGCAGATCAGCACTGCCCCATATTATAACATTGGGCCAAGCACTCTCTGAAAAGACATCTCAGATCAGCACTGTCCCATAGTATAACATTGGGCCAAGCGCTATCTGATAAGACATAGCAGGTCAGCACTGCCCCATAGTATAACATTGGCCCGAGCGCTCTCTGATAAAACATCGCAGATCAGCACTGCCCCATAGTATAACATTGGGCCAAGCGCTCTCTGAAAAGACATCACATATCAGCACTGCCCCATAGTATAAACATTGGGCCGAGCGCTATCTGATAAAACATCGCAGATCAGCACTGCCCTATAGTATAACATTGGGCAAAGCGCTCTCTGAAAAGACATCACATATCAGCACTGCCCCATAGTATAAACATTGGGCCGAGCGCTATCTGATAAAACATCGCAGATCAGCACTGCCCTATAGTATAACATTGGGCCGAGCACTATCTGATAAGACATCGCAGATCAGCACTGCCCCATAGTATAACACTGGGCCAAGCGCTATCTGGTAAAACATCGCAGATCAGCACTGCCCCATAGTATAACATTGTGCTGAGTGCTATCTGATAAAATATCACTGATCAGCACTGCCCTATAGTATAACATTGGGCTGAGCGCTGTCTGATAAAACATCGCAGATCAGCACTGCCCTATAGTATAACATTGGGCAAAGCGCTCTCTGAAAAGACATCACATATCAGCACTGCCCCATAGTATAAACATTGGGCCGAGCGCTATCTGATAAAACATCGCAGATCAGCACTGCCCCATAGTATAACATTGGGCAAAGCGCTCTCTGAAAAGACATCACATATCAGCACTGCCCCATAGTATAAACATTGGGCCGAGCGCTATCTGATAAAACATCGCAGATCAGCACTGCCCCATAGTATAACATTGTGCTGAGTGCTATCTGATAAAATATCACTGATCAGCACTGCCCTATAGTATAACATTGGGCCGAGCGCTATCTGATAAAACATTGCAGATCTGCACTGCCCCATAGTATAACATTGGGCAGAGCGCTATCTGACAAAATATCGGATATCACTTGGCCGTGTGAGCAAGCCCTGATACTCATAAACGACGCTTATTAAATATATGTTTATAACAACAAAATAAAATAGCAGAATGCCTTAATATAAAAAATGCCATAGATTATTATTTATTATGCTTGCTTATATAGCTCTTCCATATTCCGCAGCACTTTGTAGACATTATATAACATCTTGCACCCCATTATCTGCCTGCTCTTTATGTCTTTTACTTTCGGACACATACAGTACTCTGGGGATCCCAAAGCCGTCTCTTTACCCTGAGAAATATAAAACCTCGGTGATTACTACACTGGATAATTGGTTGTTAAACATGAATGCACCATATAATTTTCTCTTTAACCCTATTTGCTGGAGTCCTGTAATTGAGATGTTAATGTAAGGTGTTCAGGCCAATATTAACAGGAAGTCCTGTTTCTTTAACTTTCGGAGCCTGAGGGGATAGGGGGGGGGGTAATTAGAAGGGAAACTTAATTATGAGTTTAGAAAGGAATGACAAATGTAACACTGTGGTATTGTTTAACCAACAAACCTTGTCTATGAACCTGTGAAGAACAGTCATCACCTTTGTGATGGGTTCAGGGTAATATCACAAGCAAGTAAATTCTGCCTGCAGACTGATAGCCCACCATGCTTTACACTCACTTATTAAGAGTTAATCATGGAAAAACAAATTAAATTGCAATTTGTGTAGATTTCCCACATTTCATCCATTTCACAAAGCCAGCATTGGGCATTACGGATACCTGTGATCAGTGCTGATGAAATACTTGAATATTTTTGATAATTTCTTTGAGATACCTCGTCCCTTCACGTCCCCAGAACACCACCAGTGACCCTATAATCAGCGCGTCACTGCTTTTCCTCAGGTTGTTGCTTCTTCCTCAGCTCATCATTGGTCTTCCTCAGCGAATTGCTGATCTTCCTCAGCGCATTGCTGGTCTTCCTCAGCGCATCGCTGGTCGTCGCTGGTCTTCCTCAGTTCGTCACTGGTTTTCCTCAGCTCATTGTTAGTTTTCCTCAGCTTGTTGCTGGTCTTCCTTAGCTCGTTGCTGGTCTTCCTCAGTTTGTCACTGGTATTCCTCAGCTCGTTGATGGTCTTCCTCAGCTTGTCGCTGGTCTTCCTTAGCGCCTCGCTGGTCTTCATCAGTGCCTGGCTGGTCTTCATCAGCATGTCGCTGGTGTTCTTCAGCTTGTTGCTGGTCTTCCTCAGCTTGTTGCTGGTCTTTCTCAGCTCATGGCTGGTCTTCCTCAGTTCGTCACTGGTCTTCCCATTGCCTCGCTGGTCTTCCTCAGCGCCTCGCTAGTTTTCCCCAGCGCTTTCCTGGTTTTCCTCAGCGCCTTGCTGGTCTTCTTCAGCGCGTCACTGCTTTTCCTCAGGTTGTTGCTTCTCTTCCTCAGCTCATCATTGGTCTTCCTCAGCGCATTGCTGGTCTTCCTCAGTGCATTGCGGGTCTTCCTCAGCGCATCGCTGGTCTTCCTCAGTTCGTCGCTGGTTTCCCTCAGCTCGTTGTTAGTCTATCTCAGCTTGTTGCTGGTCTTCATCAGTGCCTGGCTGGTCTTCATCAGCATGTCGCTGGTGTTCCTCAGTTTGTCGCTGGTCTTCCTCAGTGGGTCGCTGGTCTTTCTCAACTCATTGCTGGTCTTCCTCAATGCTTCGCTGGTCCTCCTCAGCGCCTCACTAGTTTTCCTCAGCACTTTGCTGGTCTTCCTCAGCGCCTCGCTGGTCTTCTTCAGTGCCTCACTGCTTTTCCTCAGCTTGTCGCTGGCTTCCCTCAGCTCGTCGCTGGTCTTCTTCAGCACATTGCTGGTCTACCTCACCTCGTCGCTGATCTTCCTCAGCTCATCGCTGGTCTTCCTCACCATGGCGCTAGTCTTCCTCAACCATTCTTCTTTCCCTGCCATCTCTGTCCTTCTACCGTGTTTCATGTGGACGGCAAATCCTATGTCATCCATACAGTGCCTCCCTATCACGCTCCTGCACAGGTGTACTTCCCTCTGTCCTGCTGGGAGCAGAGTAAAGCACTGTAATGCGCATGCGCCGGCTTTACTTCCAGGTCATTGGTGCTTTTTTGTACTCTCCCAGTGCATGCGCATTACAGTACTTTGCTCTTCTCTCCGCAGTGCAGAATGAAGTACGCCTGCACAGAAACACGATGGGCATGCTGTGAGAGAGGGTGGGATGGGGAAGTAGTATGGGAATTAGAGACTCTAATAAATGTGTGGTTAGTGAGGTAGGAGGAGGTCCAGGAGAGGGCAAGGCCTTTAATGCTAAGGGAAGAGAGGATTTGCAGTTGTAGGGAGTGTTGACTGTGTCAAAGGCAGAGGAAAGATCTGGAAAGAGGAGTATAGAGAACTGTCTGTTCACCTTAGCGGTAAGTAGGTTGCTAGTGCTGCGCTGTCCACTCACACACCTTCTAAGTGCCGCCCTACTCACCGAGTATTTCACCCTGCTCCATCCGGTAGCTGACCATCGCTTTGAGTTGTCTTGTGCTGGTTGTGCGTCACTGGGAGAAGCGGCCGAACTCTGCAGGTATTTGCATCCACCTTATCCTGCAGAGATTTGCTTCCCTGGCCTATCACCTGGCAGCAGGTGATATATAAGGCGACTCAACCCTCCATTCCTTGCCCGAACATTGGTTCCTAGTCAGTTCGTCTGCTATCGTCCCGGTTTGTTTACCCATCTTGTATCCTCCGGTCAGTTGCTGAAGACTGGAGGACTTCCCTGGAGAGGTACCTGGTGACTACTGGCCGCAAAGTCTATCCTCATCATAAGTAGCTCTAGTGAATTCCCAGAAATCACTAAGTTACGCCCCTCCACGGTAAGCCCGGCCCATGGTGCAGTGGGTCCACACCCACCAGCGCTACAGTTAGTCATTTTGGCTAGGGTGGTTTCAGTGGAGTGCTAAGGATGGAAGCTGGATTATAGGTTGTCACATTTATTATTATTTATTGGGGTTCAATCAATTGCCATTGATATCTGTTGTAATATGAATCCATCCAGCAGTGGCTTGTGTCATCCATCATGAAGGGAAGTCAACACCAAAATGTCAACAGACCCTAACGGTACCTTAAGCCAGATGTTTGCTACCAACGATGGCAGCATGAGTCCAGCACAATGTAAAGGAAGAAAAATGTTGTATTTGCCATTCTAAGATCACAAGTGTTTGATTGGACTTTGTAGTGAATATTCTAACAGTGGGGAACGAGATCTACATAAAATAGCTATATATACCAGGTCACGTTGTGTCTTCTAAAGATCTGCTCAGCACATTTGATCCAACAGTACAATCCTTTAGTATGGCGAAAAAGGGGTGATGGACTCGGAAAGTTAGAAAAATGTGTTGGAGGCGCACAAAAGTAAATCAAGTTATTAGTCGTTGCCTTCTCTTTGGAGGAGCATATCTTCTTTCGTCCTTGAGACCACAGTTGCTTTTTCTTTGCTCTGCTTTCTGAGTTGTTGCTGGAATTGAAAAAGTGTGTTATGAAAAAAAAAGAAAACAAAGAACAAAGCAGATGAGAGCATTGACGGCAGGTGTTCATGGGATAGACTCCTGACCAAACATGGAACCACAGAACAGACCAGCTGTTCACAGCAGAAACTTTTCATTCATGTCTCAGTACTAGATAAACAACATATTGAAACGTTCCACAAAAGCAATAATAATAAAAAAAATAATATTTGTGGTTTATTATTGCAGTGGTCTGGGAGATCAAGACTTTTTTTTTCTCCTCCAAAGAAATGCTGTCCTAAGATTGTGTCCAATCATTTCCCTAAAGAAACACTAAACTTGGGCAGACCGTAAATGTTTACATTTAGCAAGAAATATCATTTCTATAGGATCCTGAATCAGTCTCAAAAATCCTGCAGAGGACACAGCAGTAAATCTCCTGCTTATCCTTCTTGGGCTGGTTTCAAAATGATGCCTTACATACCTTAGGCAAAAAAGATATACTTTCCAATTTGTTGTCCTACTGCAGAAAGAGCAGAGGGGAGAGGCTCCTGCTGCAGCCAGTTGTATTCAAAGTCTTTACTTTTCATGTGTATGAGCTGGAAATACAACACCTTTACCTAACAGATACACAGATGCAGCATGCATCTAATTCATTGGTATAACACCTAGCTTTTCATCTAGAAACATGAACCTGGAAGAGTAACCATTGTTTTAATTTTATTTTGTAAATCAATAGCAAACATGAAAAAAAAAATAAACTTTGTAATATTTACTAGTATAATATTAGTTTTCAAAATTCTTAATTCATGGAAAAATCTGCATTTAGTGAAAACAGATTTTTACATTACTGAGATAGAATTTCACAAGCACTAACTGTAGTCTCCTATGTAGACAGGAAAGGGGAGGAGCTCTTCCTCCAGCTCCTCCCTACATAGAATATTACGAGCACAAACTGCCATCTCCTATAACTCAATAATCTTAAAGCCTTTTTTCACTGAATACAGATTTTATATGTGAGTTGAGAATTTATTATCAATTCTTGCGGAGAAAGAAGCAAATTTCTCAAATAAGATGTATTACAAAATTTCTTATTTTCATGTATACTATTGATTTCTGGAAAAAAAATTAAAACAACGGATACCCTTTAAAGTAACATAATAACTTGTTTTGATTTGTATCTATGTTTTAATAATCTATACAAGATATTTAGCATTAAAAGGGATCTTTCACCAAATTTCTTTTTTTTCATTTAAACCGAGTACCTCCTGCAATTGCTGCTGCTCCATTGTTTTTAGAACAGTTTTCCGTTTTCCTCTGATCTCCTCCGTTGCAAAGTTATGCCCCCCATTTAGAATCTTTGGAGCAGAACCAATTTGCACTTTTATTTTTTGGTTACATAAGATTGGAATGCAAAGGCACAGAAAAAAAAAACTATTCCAAAATCTTTGGAGCAGCCCAAATGTGCACTTTTATCTTTTGGGTGCATAATTTTGGAACGGAGGGGCACAGAAAAAAATTCAAAATCTTTGGATCAGCATCAATTTGTGCTTTTATTTTTTGGGGGGCATAACTTTGAAAGGAGGGGCAGAGAAAAAAACTATTCCAGAATCTTTGGAGCAACCCAAATTTTTACTTTTATTTTTGGGAGGGCATAGCTTGGGAACGGAGGGGCACAGAACAAAAACAAACAAAACTATTGCAGAATTTTTGGAGCAGCCCCAAATTTGTACTTTTATTTTTGGGGGGCATAATTTTGGAATGGAGGGGCACTGAACAAATAACTAGTCCAGGGTATTTAAAGCAGCACCAATTTGTATTTTTATTTTGGGGTGCATAACTTTGTAACGGAGGGGCACAGGAAAAATAGAATTCCAGAATCTTTGGAGCAGCACCAATTGGAGGAGACACCCAGTTTACAATAAATAATCCAGTGAAAGGTCTCCTTTAATCTATGAAATAATATCCCAAAATAATACCCTTTAATTGAAATATTCTAAGGTGAAATTTTCCTTTAAGTGAGACGTGACCCACAAGGGAAAAAAGCAAACTACGATATTGTTATTATTCTTATTATAATCTATTTATTACAGCGAGTGAATGAGAATTCAACAAGTGAAAGCTATGTAGGAGGAGAAAGCATGGAGACCTTGTCATCTGGAGCTTGGCCAAGCGTCCCGGCATCTGTTTCTATGATCTGCTGCTCAGGAATGCACTTAAAAGTAACTTTTGCTCATCTGAGTTCAGCATTGATGTAGTTTTATTTTGGATTCCACAATGAAGAGTGTGGGGGATTTAAGCTTGGATAATGTACCGTAATACAAACCAGGATTGGACATATGATTATTAAATTGGAACATTGTGCTATGGATAGCCAATAAGAAAAGTTTTAATATTTAAAGTGTACCTGTCAAAAAGCATAGTGCTCATGCACAAGATAAAGCTTCTTTAATATGTCCAGGAGGTGTCCTGAATTCTTATGCTCTATAACTTGTAATCCATGCTTTTTGAGTAGGGAGTTCCACTTTATCAGCATTCTGCCAGCACAATAGGTGTTGGAATATCCTCCCCCTTACTTCCAAGCATGCATTGTTCCTGACATTTACATGCTTTGAAGTTTAATATGTAATAACAAAGGATAAAAAAACCTTGAATAATACACATAATAAAGTATGATGCAAACAAAAATGCCCCCAAATACGGTATGATACCCCCACAGTTACCATCCACATGCACGGTATGATGACCCTACTATACCCCCCTCCCTCAATCCCTCAACAAAAAATAGTGACGCCCATCACAGTATGATTCTCCAACTGGAATCCCCACACAGCCATCCATACAGTATAATGGTCTCAAAAAGTTCTCCATACAGTATAATGGCCCCACATAATCCTCCATACAGTAAGATGGGGCCCTGCATTGCCTTCCATACAGTATAATGTTCCCACATAGTGCTCCATACAATATAATAACCCCACATAGTCATCCATATAGTATAATGGCCCCACATAGTGTCCCATACAGTATAATGGCCCCACATAGTGTTCCATGCAGTATAAAAGGCCTCACATAGTGCTCCATACAGTATAATGGCCCGACATAGTGCTCCATACAATATAATAACCCCACATAGTCATCCATATAGTATAATGACCCCACATAGTGTTCCATACAGTATAATGGTCACAAAAAGTTCTCCATACAGTATAATGGCCCCACATAATCCTCCATACAGTAAGATGGGGCCCTGCATTGCCTTCCATACAGTATAATGTTCCCACATAGTGCTCCATACAATATAATAACCCCACATAGTCATCCATATAGTATAATGGCCCCACATAGTGTTCCATACAGCATAATGGCCCCACATAGTGCTCCATGCAGTATAAAAGGCCTCACATAGTGCTCCATACAGTATAAGAGTCTCCACATAGTGTTCCATACAGTATAATGGTCCCCACATAGTGCCCCATACAGTATAAAAGGCCTCACATAGTGCCCCATACAGTATAATGGCTCCACATAGTGCTCCATACTGTATAATGGGCACCACATAGTGCTCCATACTGTATAATAGGTTCCAAATTAAATATAAATAAATATTCACCTCTTTCCATTCCCCCACTTATCTGGTCTCTTAATGGTGTCTTCACATCCTCTGCACATCTCAGTACAGAGGTCGTGTAGTAATTTTAGTCATGGCGACCGCTGCACTGAGACGTCGAATGCAGAGGGGGAATGATGGGAGACCCTGCCCCATTGTTGCTTTCAACTGTATCGGCATCTATTATCACAGTAATAGCATTGTGAGGACATGACAAGGTTCCACTTATAGCCGACCATACACATAATATGGATGTCAGTTGGCCAGTCATTTGACCAATAAGTTCCCACTCCCGACTTCTCCACACATATAAACATTTGACTCAGGGATAGAGGCGAAATCTATCAAAAGGGTTAGGCAATAGGATACAGACCTTTCATCTGTCAGGGAGAGTCTGGAGACATCTTAGATCAGCGATTCCCAAACTCCACGGCACCAAAACAGGTCATGTTTTCAGGATTTCCTTAGTATTGCACAGGTGATGGAATTGTTATCCAGGCATCAGTTTCTCGCCTGTGCGTTACTAGGGTAATCCTGAAAACAGGACCTGTGGGGTCTCTGAGTTTGGGAAACATTGCCTTAGATGGTTGGCCAATTCTGGTGATACGTAGAAAAATAAGGAGTCTGGCTTATCCATTGGAATAAATGGTCAACCAGCCCCCTTCACAAACAAAACTAGTCATGTGTTGACCCTGGAATCACTCTCACGGGAATTCTAATCATAAGTGGAATTTCCGGGACAGCTACCAAAATCTGGAGATATGGGCACCTCTATTAATTGAAGCATTTGAATAAGTTGAATTTTGCTATTTTACAAACATTTAAAGATCATTTAAGGTCTGAAATAGAGGAAAGTCCAACTGATAAAATTGGTAATGACTGTTGTCCCGCCACCAGGTCCTAGTGGCTTATACGAGAGCTGCCTGTTGGTGACATATTCTTACAGACATTATATTAGTGTTCTTGCCTTTTTCAGTGGATCACGTTGAGCAGGATGCATTCTGAAGAGGTCCATTTATTACAAATACAGATACAATCCTGTATAACGCACTTTGAATTCTCCAGGATTAAAATAGTGCAAGCCAAGAATTCCATCTGCACTACGTTGTGTAGAAGAGCTGATAATTGGGAGTGAAGGTGTTGTGTGATAGTAAAACCGGCCACGGGAAAGTATCCTAAGTGGAAATAAGATTATAAATTCCATGAAGGCAGAAAGATTAGATATTCCCAAAAGCTCATCCCTTTGGCCAATTCCTCCCACTGTCTGTTTTGAGGGTGTGACACCAGAGAGAAAAATTTTCATGATAATTAGGACGTCTGAAATGGATTTTTTATGTATGAAATCCACAAATATATATCTGGTTGGTTGGTAAAAACTCACTGGCAGTAAACAAGTATAGCAAGAAGGAAGCATGGCGTGTCTATGAGAAGACCTGAGTAAGGACATAGTGACTATATACTTTTGATTTAGTAGTAATATTATGGGTATGTTCCCTCGGAATATATGCACTGTAGAAAATGCTACAGATTTTATGCACATTTCTGCACTGTTCATCCCTTTGAGAAAGCAATATTTTAACACATGAAACGCGCGTCGGGGTCTTGGCACCTGGTTCTTCTGACAGCCTGAATCTCTCTACTTTGGTAAGATGTATCTTCCCAACCCTGCATTTACGCCCACTTGGTCTGAGAATGATATGTATTAATGGGCTGATGCTGTGCTACTCTTACTGATACATTTTATGTCACTTGACTTGGAGTGGTTTTGTTGCACTCATGACTATCTTTCGTCCGTCTGTCTTCCCGAAGTTCCCTACATACTTTTTCACAAATTGTGATTTTAAAGGAACTTTGTTAAATAAAATGACTACTTAAACCTTTTTACTCCGTATACTCCTGTCTTTACATACTTTTGATTTAGTAGTAATATTATGGATATGTTCCTTTGGGATATATACACTGTGGAATATGCTACAGATTTTATGCACATTTCTGCGCCGTTCACCTTTTATGTTGCAAATCCTCAGGACATGCCGCTTTCTGCTGTTGACTTACTCCAGAGTGTGGGCGAGATTTTTTTTTTTAAAGATTATCATCATTTGCAGAAATCATGGTGTTTTAAAGCATTTTTTTGTTTTAGCCAAAAACATTGCATCAAGTTGTTACATTAAAGCGAACCTGCCATTCATGCTACAGGTGTTCACATAGGGAGAAATCGGTAAAAGTGATTCATCAAGGAAAAAAGGAAAAAACACTGGGGACCTGCCTCAGACTAGTTAGTCAAAACACAAAAAAACAATCAAAGCTTTTACGACAAAAAATGGCATAAAACGCTTTAAAAAGTAGCAACATTTTGCCGTTTTCACGACAATCTGAAGTGGCAGTCAAATTCATTTAAAGTGTCAGCGTTTCTTACTCCCGAAATGTTACTCCAATGCCTGAACGCTTCAAAAACTCTTCCGGAAGACAGAAACTCCTCCATAAACTCCACAAAAAGGAGATTTTTTTTCTGAAGCAGCTCTTGCTTGAAAAACTAGTTGGTTTTGAAAGCGTGAAAAATCTCCATGTGCCCATAGCTTTAGGAAACCAATATGGACAAAAAGGACATCTTCTGTTTTTTTCTTGGGCACTTAGCTGTGTTTTATAGATATTGGTCATGTTCCCATAAAATCCAGTGTGGATGTTCACATGTCGTATTACTATATTTTTGCAGACCATTTATGCATAAAAAATGGGAGACGTGTCTGTTTTTGATTCACTTTGTGGATCCAACAAGCTTATTCACATGAATAGGTCACTAAAAACAAACATAATTGCCCGGAAACGGCTTAACAAAATGCCCGGTGACCTCCAGGATTGCTCTAGATTCCTGCAGAACTTCATAACTAAAGATTCCATACACAATAGATGTTAGTTCTCGATGAAAGATCCGCTGTCAGAATCCTCTGGCAGAGGCTTATATTCTGGAGAAGAAAAGGATGGGCTGTCGAAAATCGGAGAAGCCAGATCCTTCTCTCCCCGACATCATCTCTCGGAAGAGTTGGGAGGCCCCGTACACATTAGATTGTCGGCCGATTCGCCCTACACATGAGGCTGAGGTCTCCTATCAATAAGATGTGATGTGCTGGTTTCATGGATTGGTGTTTGACAATTAGATACCGGCCTTTCCTATTCTATGCGGATGACCTAAAACACTATAACAAGATGTCTGACTGCACAAGAGTGTGACGTCTCACGCAGCATTGGTCAATGGCGGTGGTAACGATTCATTGCATTCTATAAAAATTTGTAGAGCATTGATCTGTCCACCTCCTTCCAATTACTGGATCAATGGAGATTTATGTGTTTACCACCAGTATAAGATGCAGGAAGACATAACTGTGATGTGCCCCTTGTACAAGGACAGGTTTTTGGAATTTTCCTAGAAACTGCTCGTTTTATAATGACAAATTTATGACGTCACTCAAGTATTTGCCGCGGTTCTATCTTCTCATCAGTGCAGGCAGGACAGGGGCGATTTATAACAAGCGGTGTAACACGTCTTATTGCTGATCGGAATTTTTTTTGAAAAAAAATACAACATACAATTGCAATTATGAATTATTTTTAAAGGGGTTGTCCGGTCCAAATCAATAGGTCTACAGTGTGACTGCAGACTTATGAATCCCCCCATTGCATGCACTGTGCACTGTGGGGATACGCCGGTTTCTGAGCCGGGACCAGAGGGTATGTATGAGTTATACATATTCCCGTATGCGCCATACACTTGTATGGAGTGAGGCCACACACCTCTAGTCGGACACGACCACAGGCCGTCCGCGGCACCATAGAAGTGTATGGAGCGAGGCTGCACCCACAGGCCGGGAGTACAGTATGTATAACTCATACATACCCTCCGCTCCCAGCTTGGAAACCGGCGTATCCCCACAGCACACACAGAGTGACTGCAGACTTATCGAGTTAGACCAGACAACTCCTTTCAGGTTACTTTCTCTTTTTTTCTACACCTATGGAAAAGCATGGTGGAGGAGCAGCCATAAGTTTCCACAATTTATGGAGCACATGCCAATCTATTATGTCCGAAAACTGTCCCAATTCGCTGTAATGTGCCATCCATTATTTTTGAGTAGGCAGTTCCTCTTCATCAACATTTTGCATGGCTACCAGTAGTCCCAAATTTTAAAGGACTGTTCCTATTTTTCAGATAAAGTCCCTGCAAATTCAGGGTTGTGACAGACTAAAACGTTATCTAAATCACACTCAAAGTAGGCTGTCCCAGAAAGTCAAGAAGGTTGGGGCATTCTCATACAGGCCTGCGGGTTGGGACTGTAATGTCCCTATTACCACAACAATAATGTTGGTAAGTATGCATTCTGCCAGCACTATAAGTGCTAGAACTTACTTTCCCCATACTTCCTGACCTTGTCTCCTGACTTGCTTGCCCCGAAATAAAAGCACATCTCTCTGTTATGCTTGTATGCAGCATGACCAAAAGGAGAGCAGGAGGAAAGAAACAAAGACTTGTCCTCACTTCCTGTAAGCCATCTTGGTGCCACTGCTGCTACAGACGGATTACACTTGACAACAGGCAGTAGACAGCAAGTTAGAGAGGAAGGAGACAAATTGTAAATGGCACTTTTGCAGATGAGATCAAACTGTCTGGGAACACAGGGGCTATTTAGGTCAACTTGTTAAAAAAAAATTTTATACAGAGGAAAGCAATAATCTCATGACTCAGTTATTACATTTTCTTAACCTGTTTGTACCATAATTCTGGTTGAATAGTGTGTTGTATAAAGCAGAGCTGTGTACGGGCAGCCACTGCTGGTAATGGCCTCTGTATGAACAAGATGCATTTCCTGCCTTTCGACTCATTTGTTTATGTATATTGACTTATGATTTTCTTGGCACATGATGGCGGCATCCTGTACGTGTACTCTTCCTACCAAAGGAACAAATAAAGCAAAACATTACACACAGAAAATTAACATTAGTGTTGAGGATGAGGGAAATTGGGATAAAGTCACTGTTAGACTCCATGTATTCCATATAGTAATAAGTCACAAGAGAACAACATTATTTGCAAAAGTCATGTGATGAGTGTGATTTTTTTTTCAAGGCAGCCTGTCCTTTATTACCAGGAATGATAAGATCATTTGGCAAAGCCCACTCCCCTCATATTGCAGATAATCATGTATGCTCGGCTTGGCCTAGCGTTCATATTTAGAGGTGCTTCTCACAAAACTAGAATATCATCAAAAAGTTAATTTATTTCAGTTCTTCAATACAAAACGTGAAACTCATATATTATATAGAGTCATTACAAACAGAGTGATCTATTTCAAATGTTTATTTCTGTTAATGTTGATGATTATGGCTTACAGCCAATGAAAACCCAAAAGTCATTATCTCAGTAAATTAGAATACTTTATAACACCAGCTTGAAAAAATGATTTTAAAATCCGAAACGTTGGCCTCCTGAAATGTATAGTCAGTAAATGCACTCAATACTTGGCCGGGGCTCCTTTTGCATCAATGCGGGGTGGCACAGAGGCGATCAGCCTGTGGCACTGCTGAGGTATTATGGAAGCCCAGGTTGCTTTGATAGCTGCCTTCAGTTTGTGTAGCCAATAGCTGGGAGACACTTATTATTTAAGGCACTTCAACCTGTTGGGAGATGCCTGAGCAACATGTTCTGTTTGTTTGTCTCCATACTTTCTAGTTGTCAGGTCCCCTGTTCGTGTATTTCTGTATGCCAACCATGCCTGCCTGTATACAATAAAAAAAGTAAACTGACTGAACAATATATATAATAATTATAAATGCTGGTGCATAGCCAAAAAAATACATACATAATAATAGATTATGGCTGCACACATCTGTGCTAAAATAAGGAAGTTTGAAATATAAGGAATAGGAATAGCATAACGGCTTATGAACTTTATGAACAAACATGAGATTTTAGCACAAGATTTGGCCAAATATTGTGAGCCCATTCACCAACGACAAGGTAATCTTGTGCTAAAATCTCATGTTTGTTCATAAAGTTCATAAGCCGTTATGCTATTCCTATTCCTTATATTTAAAACTTCCTTATTTTAGCACAGATGTGTGCAGCCATAATCTATTATTATGCCTGTATACAAGCCACACCTACCAGCGCCTGCAGTACCTTACTGTATACCAGCTGTACTTGACATACCTCCCTTTATACCAGCCGTGCCTGCCAGTAAAAGCAGTACTCGTTTGTAGGCCAGCCGATTCTGCCAGCTCTTGTCCAGCAACTGGCGTCCATCTAGAGCCAAGTCTAACCCCACCATCGGGGCTCTAGTGAAGAGTCAGGTGTTCGCCTAGTCACGCCCCTCCAGGCTCTCCTCGGACCACGGCACAGTGGTTCCTCTACTACGAGCGTTACATATTAATGTGTATTTCTGGATTCACAGTGGATTAAGCATGTCACTTCACTTGGTCATGCCAAGGATTAGTCGCATCATGTTTCTCACCTGTCCTGCTTCCTGGATTCCGCCTCTCCTACTGTGCACCAGGTTGCGACAGGGACCAGATATACCACAATGATATCAGCCCAAGTCATTTAAACCTGGCTCAGACAGAAGTATGCTACCGGAGCATTTTGGTTGGCGTGCTGCCGCTACGTGGTGATGCTACAGTGGGTGCGGAAAGTATTCAGACCCCTTTCAATTTTTCACTCTGTTTCATTGCAGCCATTTGGTAAATTTAAAAAAGTTTTTTTTTCTCATTAATGTACTTTGCACCTCAATCTTGACTGAAAAAAACAGAAATGTAGAAATTTTTGCAAATTTATAAAAAAACAAAAAAACAAAACTGAAATATCACATGGTCATAAGAATTCAGACCCTTTGCTCAGACACTCATATTTAAGTCACATGCTGTCCATTTCCTTCTGATCCTCCTTGAGATGGTTCTACTCCTTCATTGGAGTCCAGCTGTGTTTAATTAAACTGACAGGACTTGATTTGGAAAGGCGCACACCTGTCTATATAAGACCTCACAGCTCACAGTGCATGTCAGACCAAATGAGAATCATGAGGCCAAAGGAACTGGCCAAGAAGCTCAGAGACAGAATTGTGGCAAGGCACAAATCTGGCCAAGGTTACAACAGAATTTCTGCAGTCCTCAAGGTTCCTAAGAGCACAGTGGCCTCCATAATCCTTAAATGCAAGAAGTTTGGGACACCAGAAGTCTTCCTAGACCTGGCCGTCCAGCCAAACTGAGCAGTCGTGGGAGAAGAGCCTTGGTGAGAGAGGTAAAGAACCCCAAGATCAGTGTGGCTGATCTCCAGAGATGCAGTAGGGAGATGGGAGAAAGTTCCACAAAGTCAACTATCACTGCAGCCCTCCACCAGTCGGGCCTTTATGGCAGAGTGGCCCGACAGAAGCCTCTCCTCAGTGCAAGACATTTGAAAGCCCACATAGAGTTTGCAAAAAAACACATGAAGGACTGCCACACTATGAGAAATAAGATTCTGGTCTGATGAGACAAAGATAGATCTTTTTGGTGATAATTCTAAGCGGTATGTGTGGGGAAAACCAGGCACTGCTCATCACCTGCCAAATACAATCCCAACAGTGAAACATGGTGGTGGCAGCATCATGCTATGGGGGTGTTTTTCAGCTGCAGGGATAGGACGACTGGTTGTCATTGAAGGAAACATGAATGCGGCCAATTACAGAGATATCCTGGATGAAAACGTCTTCCAGACTGGCTCTGGACCTCAGACTTGGCCGAAGGTTCACCTTCCAACAAGACAATGACCCTAAGCACACAGCTAAAATAACAAAGGAGTGGCTTCAGAACAACTCTGAGACCATTCTTCACTGGCCCATCCAGAGCCCTGACCTAAACCCAATTGAGCGTCTCTGGAGAGACCTGAAAATGGCTGTCCACCAACGTTCACCATCCAACCTGACAGAACTGGAGAGGATCTGCAAGAAGAATGGTAGAGGATCCCCAAATCCAGGTGTGAAAAACTTGTATCATTCCCAAGAAGATTCATGGCTGTACTAGCTCAAAAGGGGCTTCTACTCAATACTGAGCAAAGGGTCTGAATACTTATGACCATGTGATATTTCACTTTTTCTTTTTGAATAAATTTGCAAAAATTTCTACATTACTTTTTTTTCAGTCAAGATGGGGTGCAGAGTGTACATTAATGAGAAAAAAAAGGAACTTTTGTGAATTTACTAAATGGCTGCAATAAAACAGAGTGAAAAATTTAAAGGGGTCTGAATACTTCCCGTACCCACTGTATATCTTCATTTATTGGCGATAAAGCTCTTCTACCACAACCATCATTGATCCAGCTCTACTACATCTTCGATATAAATGAAAGCCATGTAGATGTGTACAGAGCCTTGCATCATTGTTTATCTCAGTTTCCAGAGTTTTGCAAAAAATTAATGGTTCGCTAGCTGGTATATTTTTATATATTGGTTTTGATTTTTATTTTTTTTTTGCAAAATGAACATGCATAAATTGCATATGTCAGACCTCTCATAAAGATGTTCCTGCAGGTCAACTTGCAAATTTGTCATGCAAATCAGACTATTGCTATATGACCCCGATTGTTAGGTATAAATCACTGGTTTGTGTGCTATAGATTTTAATATATGGAAATGTGTATGGCGAAGGAGTGAAGAACCTCTGTGTGTAACCACAAGGGTACAAGACAAGGACATTTCAGCTGCTGTAGCAATGTGTCCTCCATGGTTTCTCATTTATCTTTCCACTGCAGGTAAGAGCTGGGGAATATCCCAATATCTCCATACTACATGTAACCCATAGAACACAGTACGGGGCTCCAGCACTAACCCACAGGCATCTGACATTTACTCTTTCACTTGTTCTATGCACTTTCATAAAGTATAGTAACTTGTAGTTGTTTATATGGGTTGGATTCATATTAGCTGAACTTTGCTATTTACTCATGTTCTTCTCTTTTTTCATGATTGGATCCAGTGATCTTGCTGTCAGCTCCCAGTAAAGCAGGTGAGAAATTGTCGGCTGTAGTTTTTAAAGATCGTAGGTTGGTCATACATACAAGGGAATCCGTGGCAAATATTTTGACGTGAATGACCACAGGGTCCTCTCTCCTCCTGTACCAGTCAGTGACTTGTCATGAGATTATTGGACTTGTGTTTTTATTACGTATACCCATTTTCACATTTAAAGCGCCATGGAATAAATGGCGCTATAATAATAAATAATATGATAAAAAATTGTATATATTGCTCCTGCCACAAAAGAAAATCCTTCTGAGGCTATGTTCACACTTTGCGTTTTTTTTTGCTGCAATTTTTTCCCGCAGGCAAAACCTGCTCTTTTGGCAGTAAAGTAAAGAAGCAGCTTACAAAAATCAGGCTTCACTGAGTTTTTACTGTTGCGTATTTGCTGCCTCTTGTGCATGCTGATAAAATTTAGCGGTCCAAAAAAAAGCACGATCTAAGTTTCTAAGGTTTTTGCACCAAAAACAAAAAAAAACATTTGATACATGCTTTTTTTGCACTTATTGTTTCCTATGGGCAAAAAAACGCTAGAAATACGCTGGAAAAAAAAAAAATGCTGAAAGAAGTGACATGCTGCAATTTGCAAAAACGCAGCAGTTTTCCAAATCAGTCAGGAAAAAAAATGCCATTGCGTGCAAGAGATTTCTGAAATATCATAATCTTTGCTAGTCCTGTAAAAAGCAGCCAAAAATTAGCATAAAAAAAACAAAAAAGCTGCAAAAACGCCAAGTGTGAATGTAGTCTAAAGCAGTCATTTGCAGAAGTGCACATCTTGTAATAATAAAATTATTTGTAAATTAAGTCCCAAAGCGTCCCTTGCCGTCTAAGGGAATGTGCGCACAGCGTCTTTTTCAGGCGGCAAAAAAAAGCGATAAAAATGGCAAAAACAACAACAAAAAAAAATGCAGATGTCTGTCAAGACTCCAGAAAATACGCTTCAGAAAAAAAACACTGATGAGGTTTTCCTTAAGTGTCTTCCGCTTTAAAAAAAAAAAAAAAAAAGATGCGTGTCCTGATTAATCTTTGCTGAGCTTCCATTTCACTTTTAAATTCACTTTTTCTTTTGTCTTGTGGTAATTGTGCAATTGGATTAATAATGGATAGGTGACATAATTGACGCCTCTCCATTATTAATCTGGCTTAATGTCACCTTACAATAGCAAGGTGGCATTAAACCTTCATTACCCCATATCCCACCGCTACAGGGAGTGGGAAGAGAGTGGCCAAGTGCCAGAATAGGCGCATCTTCCAGAAGTGCCTTTTCTGGGGTGGCTGGGGGCAGATGTTTGTAGCCGGGGGGGGGGGGGGGGGGGGGAATAACCATGGACCCTCTCCTGGCTATTAATATCTGCCCTCAGTCACTGGCTTTACCACTCTGGCGGAGAAAATTGCGCGGGAGCCCACGCCATTTTTTTCCTGCAATGTAACCCTTTATTTTAGCAGCTACAGCGCCCAAATTTTACACATACACACACTACTAACATTAGTTACTGTATGTAAACCATGTCTCATATCCTGTCGGGTTTGTGAAGGAGAAATGAAAAGCCGGCAATTGAATTACCGGCTTTTCACATACACTCACCGGCCACTTTATTAGGTACACCTGTCCAACTTCTTGTTAACACTTAATTTCTAATCAGCCAATCACATGGCGGCAACTCAGTGCATTTAGGCATGTAGACATGGTCAAGACAATCTCCTGCAGTTCAAACCGAGCATCAGTATGGGGAAGAAAGGTGATTTGAGTGCCTTTGAACGTGGCATGGTTGTTGGTGCCAGAAGGGCTGGTCTGAGTATTTCAGAAACTGCTGATCTACTGGGATTTTCACGCACAACCATCTCTAGGGTTTACAGAGAATGGTCCGAAAAAGAAAAAAAATCCAGTGAGCGGCAGTTCTGTGGGCGGAAATGCCTTGTTGATGCCAGAGGTCAGAGGAGAATGGGCAGACTGGTTCGAGCTGATAGAAAGGCAACAGTGACTCAAATCGCCACCCGTTACAACCAAGGTAGGCCTAAGAGCATCTCTGAACGCACAGTGCGTCGAACTTTGAGGCAGATGGGCTACAGCAGCAGAAGACCACACCGGGTACCACTCCTTTCAGCTAAGAACAGGAAACTGAGGCTACAATTTGTACAAGCTCATCGAAATTGGACAGTAGAAGATTGGAAAAACGTTGCTTGGTCTGATGAGTCTCGATTTCTGCTGCGACATTCGGATGGTAGGGTCAGAATTTGGCGTAAACAACATGAAAGCATGGATCCATCCTGCCTTGTATGGAGCATCTTTGGGATGTGCAGCCGACAAATCTGCGGCAACTGTGTGATGCCATCATGTCAATATGGACCAAAATCTCTGAGGAATGCTTCCAGCACCTTGTTGAATCTATGCCACGAAGAATTGAGGCAGTTCTGAAGGCAAAAGGGGGTCCAACCCGTTACTAGCATGGTGTACCTAATAGTGGCCGGTGAGTGTATATCGCACTGAATTAAATATAAATACAGAATATATATATACAGTTAGGTCCATATATATTTGGACAGAGACAACATTTTTCTAATTTTGGTTATAGACATTACCACAATGAATTTTAAACAAAACAATTCCGATGCAGTTGAAGTTCATACTTTCAGCTTTCATTTGAGTGTATCCACATTAAAATTGGATGAAGGGTTTAGGAGTTTCAGCTCCTTAACATGTGCCACCCTGTTTTTAAAGGGACCAAAAGTAATTGGACAGATTCAATAATTTTTAATGAAATGTTCATTTTTAGTACTTGGTTGAAAACCCTTTGTTGGCAATGACTGCCTGAAGTCTTGAACTCATGGACATCACCAGACGCTGTGTTTCCTCCTTTTTGATGCTCTGCCAGGCCTTCACTGCGGTGGTTTTCAGTTGCTGTTTGTTTTGGGCCTTTCTGTCTGAAGTTTAGTCTTTAACAAGTGAAATGCATGCTCAATTGTGTTGAGATCAGGTGACTGACTTGGCCATTCAAGAATATTCCACTTCTTTGCTTTAATAAACTCCTGAGTTGCTTTAGCTTTATGTTTTGGGTCATTGTCCATCTGTAGTATGAAACGACGATCAGTTTGGCTGCATTTGGCTGGATCTGAGCACACAGTATGGCTCTGAATACCTCAGAATTCATTTGGCTGCTTCTGTCCTGTGTCACATCATCAATAAACACTAGTGACCCAGTGCCACTGGCAGCCATGCATGCCCAAGCCATCACACTGCCTCCGCCGTGTTTTACAGATGATGTGGTATGCTTTGGATCATGAGCTGTACCACGCCTTCACCATACTTTTCTCTTTCTATCATTCTGGTAGAGGATGATCTTGGTTTCATCTGTCCAAAGAATGTTATTCCAGAACTGTGCTGGCTTTTTTAGATGTTTTTTAGCAAAGTCCAGTCTAGCCTTTTTATTATTGATGCTTATGAGTGGCTTGCACCGTGCAGTGAACCCTCTGTAGTTACTTTCATGCAGTCTTCTCTTTATGGTAGATTTGGATATTGATATGCCGACCTCCTGGAGAGTGTTGGTCACTTGGTTGGCTGTTGTGAATGGATTTCTCTTCACCACGGAGATTATTCCGCGATCATCCACCACTGTTGTCTTCCGTGGGCGCCCAGGTCTTTTTGCATTGATGAGTTACCAGTGCTTTCTTTCTTTCTCAGGATGCACCAAACTGTAGATTTTGCCACTCCTAATATTGTAGCAATTTCTCGGATGGGTTTTTTCTGTTTTCGCAGCTTAAGGATGGCTTGTTTCACCTGCATGGAGAGCTCCTTTGACCGCATGTTTACTTCACAGCAAAACCTTCCAAATGCAAGCACCACACCTCAAATCACCTCCAGGCCTTTTATCTGCTTAATTAAGAATGACATAACGAAGGGATTGCCCACACCTGTTCATGAAATAGCCTTGGAGTCAATTGTCCAATTACTTTTGGTCCCTTGAAAAACAGGGTGGCACATGTTAAGGAGCTGAAACTCCTAAACCCTTCATCCAATTTTAATGTGGATACCCTCAAATGAAAGCTGAAAGTCTGAACTTCAACTGCATCTGAATTGTTTTGTTTAAAATTCATTGTGGTAATGTCTATAACCAAAATTAGAAAAATGATGTCTTTGTCCAAATATATATGGACCTAACTGTATGTGTCTCAATGACATATATATATATATATATATATATATATATATATATATATATATATATATATATACTGTATATATGTTTTCCCGAACATTTGAGCACATAAATCCATTAGATGTCGGTTTTGCAAGCCTGCGAGAAAATCTCGCAGTACGGATGCCATACGGATTACATACGGAGGATGCCATGCACAAAATACGCTGACACACCCTGACTATGGATCACTATTTTGGGGACTTTTCTGCGTATTACGGCCGTAAAAAACGGACCGTATTTACATACGCTGAGTGTGAGGCCGGCCTAAATGTCACTGGTTACACAGCGTTAATCCTCAAGGGTCTGGCTGTGAGAGGGTTAACCGTTCCTGAATATATATATATATATATATATATATATATATATATATATATATATATATAATCGATAGATACGGGGTTCGACCGCATAATTGAATTCAGAGATGATGAGATTATTGATTGTAAAGAACCATCTTATGGGAGAATTAAAAGTAAAGTCTTATCCTCCTCAGTGGCTTCTCCTCACATTGATGAGCATTTCGGATAGGACGACGCCATATTTCCCCACCGAGTGGTGATATCGGAGAGATTACAAGAAGTGATGTCATAAGTGCGGCACATTTATAACGAGCTCCCCTCCCCCTACTTAACGCCTCCGAATCATCAAGATCCCTAGACTCTGACCCCAAATTCACAATCCAAACCTTACCAGCAAAATAGATTCCCAACCCAGGCCATTTTTATAGTTTTTTTTTTTTGGAGAGGTTAAATAATTAAAACACACTAATTTAGTCTTTTTCCCTTTCATTTCAGCATGCACAGCATAGGATTAATATTAAAGGGATTGTGCACCGGTTACTAAAGGGGTTAATAAAAAACTAAATCAAACTCTCCACTGCCCCCTTGTGGTTCTTTCAAATATAGGCATTATTTGTAGCCTTCGCCCAAATTCAAACGTATCAGATTTGTCACCTTTTATGCAATCATGTTAGTAATCTGGGTATATTATTTTATGTTTCAGTGCTTTATATTTTACACACTAATATTATTAAATTGTGAAAAAGGACAGGTTACGTTAAAATCACTATCACTGAACAGACCCCAAAGCAGCAGGGTTGGCAGGGAAGTAATAGAAGTAGAGATAAGCAGGGGCATAACTACAATAGGTGCAGGGGATGCAGTCACACTTGAGCCTAGAAGACCCCAAAAGTCACTTTTGCCTATATAAAGGAACCAATGCTATTCCAGATTTGCAATATTTGGGGGCCAGCGTTGGAGCTTTGGTACCCAGCTCCAGCCAGACTTCTCTTCTGCAGCTGGCATATTCGGGGCACCTGTGTTGACCAAGAAATGTTGCAAGGCCTAGGAAGCGACAGAGGCGCCAACTGCAGAAGAGACAGCAACAGAGGAATGGACCAGAGGTCGGAACGGCGTACTGAGGGTCGTTTTGCTCATCCCTGCATTGAAGTCTAAATTGGTGCATTAAAGGGGCTGTCCAACATGAAAAATATGTATAGATGTGCTTTCTAATAGAATACCATACATTCTACTAGTGTCAATCAAAGGCTGCTTGACCTCTGGAAACCAACACTGGTGTGCAAACAACTGCAATTCTGGCTTGGAACAATATAGCATTTCCTGTGTTGACACGTGACAAAGAGTGGGACTGGCTTGGCTACATAAATGAGCCAGCCCCCTACTCACACATCACTGGTAAATGCCCCCCTGTGTTGGAGGCAGAGCTGCGGGGCCCCTGGACCATCGCTCACAGTGACACACCTTTGGTATATGAAATATTTTAGCAAGTTTTATATCTTTCTGTTTTATACACATTAAAAAAAACAAAGGTTCCTGTTGATTCTGGTGTTTACCCACCTCCGCCCATGGCTGATCTTTGTTGGTGAACCCTATAGGAGCTTGTTAAACCTTTCGATATGTAACCACTGCTAAGACATTGATTAGAAATTGGGAATCAGCGATTAGCTGAAGTTCAGGCCATGTTCACGCTAGGCGTTTTTTCAGTGTTTTTTTTTTCATGCATTTGTTTAATGCAAATTTTCTGCTGCGTTTTACAGTGCCAACAAAGTCTATGAAATTTCAGAAATCTCATGCACGCAGCCTTTTTTTGGCATCATATTTTGTGCTTTGCATGTTTGTTTTTTTTTGCACAAAGGAGCATGTCACTTCTTTCAGTGTTTTTCACCCAATGATAGTAATGGGTGGGGAAAAAAACACTGGAAATCTGCACCCAAAAAAAAGCAGGTATCTGGTTTTGCAGCGTATTTTGTGCCAAAGCCTGGTTAAATAGAATGAGATTTTTTTTTGCAGTAAACTTTGTCAGCATGCAGAAGAGACAAATGTAGAATGTCAGAAACGCAGGAAAAAAAAAAGCAAAACCTGCTTTTTTTCTGCAACTGCTTTCCTGCCGAGAGCAGGTTTTGCTGCAGAAAAAAAGCAGAAAAAATGCCTAGTATGAACATAGTCTTACTTAGGATTTTTTTTTTTAACTTGAGTATATATAACGGATCCCAAAGCTCATGATTCAGCGCCAAAGGTGGAATCTGATTCAGTTCTCTGAGATCATGGATACTCGGTGGTGGAGCAATGAATAAGACGGGGAGCACAAAACCCATCCCAATATGTTCCCTTATGTTGCAGATTTTGGATGGCTGATCTTCAAGGTGGATTTCACTCCTGTAGGAGATGCAGAGTTCACTGCGGCAGCAGACTCGCTTGTCAACATGGTGAGCATGAAACCGCTCGCTGCATCCTGTAATGAACTTCACAGATGACAGATTTATACATTTATACATTTTTTTTTCCAGTACCGGACGGCAGATGCCAGTGTCACTCAAACCCAATAAAGCAGCAACATATATTGTAGCAATGCAAACGGCTTTTACCAAGGTGCCATTTGTCACTCACTGGTTTCCCTACAGGCAGTGTCAGTTATTGCTGGAATCAAATCAAGACCCCCGTTTCAGAGCCCTCCCATCTCCCTCAAGGACAGGACCCAGAATTTATTACTGAAAATAATACCTCTCATTGCCTTATGTAGCAGGGACACTAAAAAAGTGTTTTGTTTTATGGAGAATGGGGCACCACCTCGGTCACCAGTCCTGTCTGAAGGCACAGACATTTTGACAGATGTCTGCTGTAAATCTCATTGTAAATTTCCCACTTGTGACAATTCCTGTAAATGTTACATCCCTAAATAATATAATATAAAATTCACTGTATTTTTTATTTTATTTTTTATAGAAAAACAAAAACGTTCCAGCTCCTTGAATAAAATGCAAATCCTTTATTGGAAAAAAAAAGTTGAATTAAAACATAAATGCTCCGGGAATGATCGGATAGCAATAGATGACAATCGACGTGTTTTGATGACATCCGTGATCTTTGTCAAAGCTTATAAAACACCATTACCATTATTACTTTTAATAATATAACTTAGTGCCTCTTCCATTTGCCGCTGCTCTACTGATTCGGGAAAAGTTTTTTTTATTTTCTTCTCTTATAAAGTTATGGAACAAAATAAATAAAAAACAAAAACAAAAGTTACAAATGTAACCACAGAACTTCTCTGTGGGCACAATCATGTTTTGATTGACCAGCGTCAAATGAGAAAAAAGCCCACCGAAAAGATCGGTAATATACGACCTGCTGGTGGAAGGTAAAATGTGCATCTTCACTTCAGGGACCATACGTTTGGAACTGAGGGGTACAAAAGAAAATTAAAAACTGCTCCAGAATGAGTGGGGCAGCACTAATTGGAGGCGGCACTTGGCTCAAAATTGTTAAAAAAAATCCAGTGACCGGTTCTCTTTAAGGCCATGGTCACACGGAGGTTTGTAAAGTTGCATAAAAAAATGCCGCTGATTTCATAATCGCTGATCTAATCCATAGCAGAATTCGGAGGAAGACTCTCGGATTTCTGATTTTTGTGTGGCTACCTGACATGGTTCCCATGGGGAAGCTTTGTAAAATAAAAGACAGTAGTCATGGTTTCTGCAGATTTCTCATTGTGGATTTCCCATTGAATAGATGGGATCTGGTGTGTTGGAGTAATCCACACAGATATTGATGTAGAAGAAGTGGTAAAATCCCCAAGGAGAAACTCCATATAAACATGGGTTCACACGTGTTATGGCTGTGTGCGTTCTTTATGATTTTATGGATTTCAGAAAGCCAAGCCGTAATGTGCATAAACCCAGCCGTAATATTTTACAGAATGATTCTGTATTTGTTAATTCAACAATAACTGAAGCACACAATTTGTTTTTTTCTGCAGATGAGTAGACTGCTATCCACAAAAATCCCAAATGGAGAGTTTAAATTGGTGGTGATAAGCAATTCTACAAAATAATGAAGTCATCTCCTCCACATAGCTCACCTAGGAGGAAGCGAGAAGATCCATCCTCAAGATCAACTCTCTTGCCTGACATCTTCATACACAGAGCGTTCCGATGTTCTGTAGGAGTCGCTAACAGTCTCCTCTTCCAGAGGCCTTTCACCCACAGAGTAAAAGGGTCTTCTGTTGGAAATCCAATAAGTTGGACCAATCTCTCCCCAGAACACGTCAGGAGACAGTGTCGTCTATTGGATGACTTTAGACTAATGCGTATGGGGGCCTGTACGTGTCCATGGACATCATATATTTGCTTGGATCCACCTCCACAACTGTTCAATTAAGCTCTTACTAACGATAATGTCATCAAAGTGTTCAGTGTCTCAGCACTGTCTCCTCTCTACCAGAGACTTCTGTCTTTGCCTATACCTGCTGTGGACAATGTCACATATGAACTTTACTGTGCTACTTTTCAACCTCTCCTCATTTATGGCACCATCGCCCACCTCAGCTGCCAGAGGACAGAAGTTGAGCCACATATAAAATGATAATGAACCATAAAAATTAATTTGACCACCATTACCTTATACAATTATTACAAATTTATTGCACTTTATCATCAGATTGTGGCTTGTAGAAATCAAAGTACATACTGAAAGAATCTGCCATATGTAATTACCCAAAAATAAAATTATCCCCTACATACAGGATATGGAATATCTTGCTGGGACCCTCAGTGATCCTGAGATCGGGGCTATACTCGGAGGTCCTATAGACAATAAATGGAGCAGAGGCCGAGTAAGTGCAGTCGTTCTAGTCAAAAGCAGATCTCGGGATTGCCTGGGATCCCAATGGTTGGGCTCTCCAGCAAGTTATCGCCTATCCTTTGGATAGGGAATAACTTGCTGAGACCCTCAGTGATCCTGAGATCAGGGCTGTATTTGGACATCCTACAGACAATAAATGGAGCAGAGGCCGAGTAAGTGCATTGTCGTTCTAGTCAAGAGCAGATCTCGGGATTACCTGGGATCCCAGCGGTTGGCTCTCCAGCAAGTTATCGCCTATCCTTTGGATAGGGAATACATTTTTTTTGAGGGGTGAATAACCTTTTAATAATAATTTAAAGGAACAATGTAGTAAAACGCTGCACTACCAAAATCAAAACTTTAGATATTGGTTGGAAAGTAATATCTATCAAACCAGGGAATGAATGGGAGGAATGTAATTAGATTGACTGGATTGTTCTGATTGTCTTAGTTCTTGTTCATACACTTAATGCAACACAGAATCTCTTTGTGTTCTGTGCCAGAGCCATGGGTATCGTTTGTGCCACCATAATGTGCCTCCATATAGCACCATGTTACTCCATGGGGAGAATATCTCTTTGTACCATATGATAATTCTGTTTACCGTTGATGCATAACATGGCAGGAGTCTGGAGTTTCTTGGCCACATCCAGCAGTACGAGTCTCTGACATTTGCCTTTCTGCCATGTAAGTATGTGACAGGTGGTGTCTGGTGTAGACAGGTCCTATTAGGCCAGTTCAAACAGCCATATTGAAAAATCGTGGAAGTCACATCCACGTATTGCGGACATGACTGGCTCTTGATGAGGGTCCATGTGCTCCTCCATATTGCGTATGGACGCTGGAGCTGCCTTTACCTTTCTTGCATTATTCTGGATCATGAAAAGGACCAAGGTGGGGCATACTATGATGGTCTTTGTGCAAAATCGGCCATGTGCATTAGCTATAATGGGCCCGTGGTGCAATGGACCGATTATACACTAGCCTGAACGATCCCTTAGACTGAAGATAATCACAAGGGGTCCACTGTGTCACAGTGTACGTCTAAGGGCCGACTTCCAGGACGGTATTGCAGGGATATTTTCTCGTTCTATTATGGACCGGCCGCGCTTTCGTGACCAGAAATAACAGTATCATATATGCCTATGATGCTGTAATTCGGGTCACAAGACCCTTCAGATTTGGAAGTAATTCTGCAAAACAGATGAAAAAAGTGCCTGTAATATGGATGCGTGAATCTTCCCTACATCACAGTACAGCAGAGTTTAGTGCGCTGGAAAATAAAAGAGCGGCAGATGTGGATACGCAGTAGCACAAAGCAAACGAGACTCCAGTCGTTAAGTACATAACTTTCTTTTATTGTAGATATCAACAATATTAAAATAGCTAATTTCCTTAACTGGTTTCAAAAACCACTTAGTTATCCACAAAATCCCTGGATGTTACAGAGGAGAAGAACAAACAAAATGAAGGAAACCAGCGGAGGCATGAGAAATAAATAAATAAAACACGTGCGCACGTCTTCCTCTCGCGTCAGTCACTCTCGAGTCCGTTCACACCGGTTGATTAGCCCTTTTGTAGAGTTTGGTATCTAAAGTCCATCAGAAAAACCCCCAAAGTCAGCACACCCCTCACCCACCTCCAAAACAACCGTGACCATTAACCCATTCACTACCAATCCTTGTTATACTGACAGTAGATTAAAACATCCAAAAAGATGATTGGAAAAGTCTTTACTTTAGTCTGAGCGGCAAAAAAAAAAAGAAGATGTCATAACATTTGGACCCAGGTAATCGGAATGACCCAAATCCCAGGAAATGGTGTACCCAACATAAAAAAGGGGCACAGTGACATCACTGAGATATGGAGGCACTGAGACGGAGTAAAGTTGGCCTAGAGCGTAGCTTCAAATTGTTAAATTGCACTATAAATCGGAGATTGGATCAGTTACGATTGGCAATAGGGCGGGTATACAGTTTTGATAAATGATGCCCATGATGACCGGTGAAGGAATAGCCCCAATATTATAGCTAAGGATAAAAAGCTGTCACGTGTCGATAATCCATCCAATCTCACCATTTCATTCATCACATAAAGCCGCAATCACACAGAGCTGTCATTAGTCCCAAACGCTCAGATTCATGCCTCCCTACTATTAGGTGCAAAACAATCTGTAACAACCAGGGTCTCCACAGATTTACATTGTACAATATCGCTCACAAAATCTGTAATATGGCCCTTGAAACTAACACTCTCAAATCAGCAGGAGATGTGTGTGCTTTGTGGATCCCTAACCATAAAAATCAAAATCGGGTTTTTAAAAGGGAACATGTCCTGTAAAAAAAAAATGCATTCTTCTCTACAGGTAGCATGTTATAGAGCAGGAAGGAGCTGAGCAGACTACTATATAGATTGATATGTATAACATGTGTTTCATTCATTCTTTCTTCCTACGCTTAAGAGTCCTGTGGGCGGTCCTACTCCGTAACCGAGCTGTCAATCACTACTTATAACCGCCCACTGGACTCCTGGAAGAAGGGGCGATTTAGATCACTGCTTTAGACAAGTGATACTAAATATTTCCAACAAAACAATGTATCAATCTGCTCATTTCCTCCTATCTATAGGATGCTGCCCACTTATTGGACTGCACTTTTTAAAGTGAGGGGGTTCCTTTAAAGCGCCAATAATTGAAAGACATGAAATTAAACGATTGCTATTATATCAATGAAAGTATGAGAGCTCTTCAGTGCTTATTCTAGACCGTCCATACATCAGTAAGCCGTGCGAAATTCATCCATCGGTCAAAGATTATCTATTGATCTGTACACTTTGGGATAAAAATATAGCGGTATGGGCAAACGAATCCTCACATAGTGACACATCCGGCTGCGACTTGTGTGTGGTGATAATGTCGTCAGAGGTGAACTGTAGAATTTCATTTTACAACCAAAAATATACATATATACACATCTGTAAACTTCAAAGTGTAAAAAAAAAAAAATTAATGAAAGCAAAGTCGCTATTTAGGGGGTATGTTCCAGGGGCGTGTGAAATGTCCTGACCTAGCGTCATTGTCCTCAGTTTGCAGCCATTAGTGTTTAGTCTACTCCAGCGCAAGGCACTTGCAACGTAATGCGAAATGCTTTGCTGGCATCGCCATGCATCAGAGTCAGGTCTGAAGCTTCTAGGAAAGAAAACATACTCGACTGGTTTGGTCTTTACTGCATTTTGCCCTGCAATATACATAAAGAGAACCTGTCACTTGTCGTAGTAGGTCATTTCTTTATCTGGTGTAAATGCCGCTGTTCTGCTGAATCCGGCGTTGTTTTTCTACTGCTCCTGCGCCTCTCCGTTCCGGAGATCGTGCCTCTAGTGATGAGCAAACGTGCTGGGATAAGGTGTTATCTGAGCATGCTCGGGTGCTGAAAGAGCGACTTTGGTGTGCTCGAATAATATGTTCTAGTCCCCGTGGCTGCATGTCTCGTGGCTCTTTGACACCCACATCACATGCAGGGATTTCATGTTTGTTAGGCAATGCCTGCATGTTTTGTGTGTGTCGAACAGCCATGTGACATGCAGCCACGGGGACTTCCAATATATTTTTCGAAGACACTCTGTTATGACCCAAGCATGCTCCGATAACACCTCATCGCTCATCACTATTGGCCTCTTCTTCCTGAGCAAGTGAATCTAGTTTCTTGAACAAGTGGGTGTGGTTCTCAACTTTTCTCTATTGGAGGTTACTTGTACACCGCACCCAATTGGCTAAAAGACCAAGTTTATATACAGGAAAGAAGGGGCCATATCTTAAGAAATGGAGAGGCGCACGGACAAAAGAAAAACAATGCCAGAATCCTGAGAACAGTGGCATTTACACTAGGTAAAAAAATACGCTTATGGCAAGTGACAGAGGTGTGTGGGTATTGGTGTGATATATACAGCTCCGTCTACTACACTCTTTTATCTGATAGTTACCACTCTTGTCAAGGGAAACATACACAAATAAAAATATGTAATTTTTTTTTTTATACATATAAAAAGATCTTCTACATATTATTAATCTCCATTTGGTATGTTACATATCAATTTCTGTACAGAACACAATGCAGTCACTCTGTATTTACAGTGCGCTATGGCAGGAATCCATCCATAGCTGCAGAAGGCGTAGTTAGGCGTCACTCGTCCGTGGACTCTCGCTAGTCGTTTGGTTTAGCAGCATTGGAGAGATGGCACAGAGGTCGCGACTGAAGACTAGCAACTGCTGTTCTTGAACTCTCCGTTCTCCGTAATGGACAGTTTGGTGGGGTTGGTTGGAGAAATCCCGTTCCGCACTTGTGAGCTATAGCGCTCCTTCACTTGCGTTAGTGCACTCATCAGGCGCGTGTTGGCTGCGTCCAGCGACATGATCCTCTTCTCCTAAAACAGATCAGACACCTTATAAGAAATGGCCGTGTATGTTCTCTGCAGGCGCGCACCGGGTAGACCTGACTGCTTTCTTCTATGCAAAATGGAACCTTCATTAAGCACCTGTTGGCATACTGACTGTCTCCATCATTAGGAGGCAGACTGATGGTACAATATGTTTTAGCAGTTCTACCAGGCGGATACAACTTACTAACTGGAAGACATCGACCACAGAGGCGTCCCTATATTCTGTCGTTATGTTCTAGCCTCGCTCCACTGTTGGTGAATCTAGTAACCCATTAATGATCATGGAGTGCCGGTGCCAATGTTACAGTGGGCATCCACTAATTGTTGCCCTATGTAAATAAGGGATGTGTTGCGTAGGGACAGCAAGATCGTATTCTCAATCGTTCTGTTCCTATACAGTGTTGTTTGCCGTAATCGAGAGCTTGTTTATCAGCAGAAATCGTCTGAGTGGGTCTCCCCTTTATGGCATGTCGACTGAATATGTCACAAATGTCCGATTGGATTGGGGTCACTGCTGGGGGAACAGGGCCTTGATGCACACTGTTAGGAATAGGGAGGAGACATTGCATTCAAGCCTCTGTTCATTCATTTCTATGGAAGCTCCGAAAATTTCCGAGCTGGTTTCCGGATGGGAACACCCCTGTGTGAGATTGCTCACTGTTTGGAGGGTTCCCAATAATATGGTGACCCCAACGCATCCATCTAGTGTGGCCTCCAGAGGTCAGGTGGTGGAGGAGGCTGGCGGCTGGCACACAATTCCACCGCAGCGCCACCAGATGGAAAATGAGGCATTGCACAGTGCCCATTGAAAATCAATCGGTTACCTGTGTAACGCATGGACATGAGGAGTCCTGAAATTGTTTGTAGAGAGGACGCTGATCAGTAAATCTCCACCTACCTTTTTAGGATTATACTTAATAATGGGCACCCCCGACCTGAAAGGACAGCACCCCGACCTGAAAGGACAGCACTAACGCACTTGTTCCGGGACTACCATTAAGGTGTGAACGTTCCAAAATTACTAATCGCAATACAGCTCTTAAATGGAGAAGTGCATTGAATGTTTCATTTTGCAAAGAAGAAAATATGCTGTGAATGGACGCAATCATTCAGGGGTCTACAAGGAGGACACAGAACCTAACAGGAGACAGTGTAACGGATGGCTTGTTTTCGCCGGCAGCGGAGGAGACACAGCAACATAGGAGTGAAGCAGCCAGAAGCTGGAACTGAAAGGTTGTTCTGAGCGTGGGTGATGGGAAGGTAGTGAAGATTTGCTCAAAATAAATCAGAAAAAAAATAAATAAAAAAAAACAAACATAAGGACCAAGAATGCACTGCTCCAACCCCATTCCAGCTCAAAGGGTGTGGGAGGGGAAATGGGGGGTATAAGCCTGCGGGGCTGGGTAACATACCATCCTTACACCTGCACACATTTACCGCAGCTTGGGACTCCATCGTAGAAGAATAAGGCGCCGGATTGTATATTGCTTTCTACACCACTATTAATATAACCTAGTAGATACATGACTGGAGAATACACAGAAACATACAGGATATAAAGCTCTCTACAAGAAACATGGCCTCTGGAGGAGACGGTGCACACCACATGTCCTATTCCTGCGCAGCCATGAAGATGTGACCCATCCTAATGTCGCGCTGATCTACATTGCTCTAAAGGCCTCCAGAAACATTATTGTTGGATGAACCTGCAGCTTTCGGCTGTAATGGACGCTATCTGATGTGCTTGAGGGCCTCCCACCTCTTCCCCAACTGATGTTTCTGGGTTGATAAAAGTTTGGGCATAATGAACTCCAAAAAGTGATGAGCCAACGTGCCCGGACAGGGTGTTCTCTGAGCATGCTCCGATGCTGACCGAGTGACTTCGGCGTGCTCAAATACTATGTTCGAGTCCCCGCGGCTGCATGTCTCACAGCTGCTTATTAGACAATCCATGCAGGTGTTTTGGCTGTCGAACAGCCGCGGGGACTGGAACATAGAGCATCTTTGTCATGCTAGAATACGGTTAGACCCGGGCATGCTTGGAGAACAACCTATCTGAGCAGGTTCGCTCAGCACTAGCTCCAACACCTGATCCTTTTGTTCCAGAGTGAAATAACTTGCCGGTGCCAGGGGTTTCTAGCAGCAGTCCCTATTGAAAAAAACAAGCATGCTCAGACAAACTGAGCATGCATACCAGTAGGGGAGTCGGGAAAGATACACTGCTCAAAAAAATAAAGGGAACACTAAAATACCACATCCTAGATATCTCTGAATTAAATATTCCAGTTGCAAATTTGTATTCATTGCATAGTGGAATGTGTTCATAGCAATAAAACATAACGATTATCAATGTAAATCACAACTAATATCCCACGGAGGTCTGGATTTGGAATGATGCTCAAAATCAAAGTGGAAAATCAAATTACAGGCTGATCCAACTTCAGTGGAAATACCTCATGACAAGGAAAATATGCTCAGTATTGTGTGTGGCCTCCACGTGCCTGTATAACCTCCCTACAATGCCTGGTCATGCTCCTGATGAGGCGGCGTGTGGGTCTCCTGAGGGATCTCCTCCCAGACCTGGACTAAAGCACCCGCCAACTCCTGGACAGTCTGTGGTGCAACGTAACGTTGGTGGATGGTGTGAGATATGATGTCCCAGATGTGCTCAGTCGGATTCAGGTCTGGGGAACGGGTTGGCCAGTCCATAGCTTCAATGCCTTCATCTTGCAGGAACTGCTGACACACTCCAGCCACATGAGTCTCACAAGGGGTCTGAGGATCTCATCTCAGTACCTAATGGGAGTCAGGCTACCTCTGGCGAGCACATGGAGGGCTGTGCGGCCCTCCAAACAAATGCCACCCCACACCATTACTGACCCACTGCCAAACCGGTCATGCTGAAGGTTGTTGCAGGCAGCAGATTCGCTCTCCATGGTGTCTCCAGACTCTGTCACATCTGTCACATGTGCTCAGTGTGAACCTGCTTTCATCTGTGTAGAGCACAGGGTGCCAGTGGCGAATTTGCCATTCCTGGTGTTCTGTGGCAAATGCCAAGCGTCCTGCACGGTGTTGAGCTGTGAGCACAACCCCCATCTGTGGACGTAAGGCACTCAGACCATCCTCATGGAGTCGGTTTCTAACCGTTTGTGTAGACACATGCACATTTGTGGCCTGCTGGAGGTCATTTTGCAAGGCTCTGGCAGTGCTCCTTCTGTTCCTCCATGCAGAAAAGCAAAGGTAGCGGTCCTGCTGCTGGGTTGTTGCCCTCCTACGGCCCCCTCCTCGTCTCCTGGTGTATTGGCCTGTCTCATGGTAGTGCCTCCAGCCTCTGGACACTACGCTGACAGACACAGCAAACCTTCTTGCCACAGCTCGCATTGATGTGCCATCCTGGATGAGCTGCACTACCTGAGCCACTTGTGTAGGGTTGTAGAGTCCGTCTCATGCTACCCGAGTGTGAAAGCACAACCAACATTAAAAAGTGACCAAAACGTCAGCCAGAAAGCATTGGTACTGAGATGTGGTCTGTGGTCCCCACCTGCAGAACCACTCCTTTATTGAGGGTGTCCTGATAATTGCCAATAATTTCCATCTGTTGTCTATTCCATTTGCACAACAGTATGTGAAATTGATTGTCAATCAGTGTTGCTTCCTAAGTGGACAGTTTGACTTCACAGAAGTTTGATTGACTTGGAGTTAGATTCTGTTTAAGTGTTCCCTTTATTTTTTTGAGCAGTGAATATGCAGCTATCGAAGATGTATTGGCTAAAACCTTGTGGTAGCCAACAGGCTTGATACTTGTGATACCAGAGAGGGGCCCTTTAGTGATGACTGTGGTATATTGACAAGATGGTGGTATTCCTTTTGTACCCAAGTACGGCCTCTGCTTACCACCCCCTGCGGTGCCCTGGATGAGCCATCACCCTGGCTGCCTGCACTAAATGTATGAATGGAGCAAGCAATTATGGGAATGTAACGTGGTGTGTGAGGGATGTCGTCTGTATACGTCTGTTACATCTACAGGGTTAGGGCTCAACGAGACCCCTGAAGAGAGACGGAGCTGGAATGTGTAGGAGGTCAGGCACAGGCCATGTCTGGGACACTGCTTAGCTATTATGCGCACGTCTTTTACTTGCCTGTTTGCGTTACACTCCCATTAATGACCTGTAATTTAACACAGTTGTGATGAGACTAATATGAGAGAGAAAGTCAGTGGTTATTTTTTAATTATTATTTTTTTTTTTTAATTCCTGGTGATGAAGGAAACCGAATCCCCACACTGGAAGCTTTGCCGACGCCATATAATGACACAAGACAGATGGTGTGAGCTTCACAGAGGACACTGACATCTAGACGGTGAAGTGACCCTTAAAAGCTGAGCCGTAGCTGGACTTCCATTTACCTGGGGTTAAAGGTTTGGTTGCTGTTCCTAGCACTACATCTGAAACAAGTGGCTTTATCCGCCCCCTCTCTGGCACGCGGCCCCCTTGGGAACATGCCCTGGTTGCCCCCTTTACCCTATCTACGCCCCTGCTTATATTGAACACGGCACTGAATACAATTTTACATTTACAGAGGGTTTTAGAATTATCATCTCGCCAACATTTTGGCCAGAAATAATCAGCTGACCTAAAAACGGACGGTATCGTCATACAGAGGAGGATTAGGTGAACTTCGACTTTCCAGCTGTTGCTGGATTTAAACATCTAAGCGGCCGAACTGGTTACCTAACTGGTGCTGCCCTCTGCTAAGGGGCCTGCCCATCACAGTAGTAAAGTAAGACTTCATCCCTTCAAATAGTGGGGAATTGCACGGAAAGGCAAAACACTTGCTCTCAAGGAGGATCAATTCTATTTTACCCGGGCATTCGAAGATCCTACATAATCCCTAGGTGAGAGTCCTGGTGCGCACTTTTATGAAGGGCGCATGCACGAGATCTCATTGGGGCAGTGCAGGCTGCTGGGACGCTTGATTGACAGTGCTGGCTTCTCCAGAAATCTTGCACATGCGCCATTGGTAAGAGCTCCGGCACGCGCGGAACCAGCTTTTATCCTGGAGTCGTTTTGCAGCCTGTTCTGCGCCAGTACTCGACGCACGTGCAAGACTTCAGTGGAAGCAGAGCTGGCAAGTGCTGTCAATCAAGTACGACGGGGGCGGAGACAGCCAATGACATGTATATGGGAAGGTGCACCGAATACCTAATTAGCGTCTAGGAATAAAGGACGATTTAATAAAAATGAGGAAACAGATTTTAACATATAAGATATGATTTTTTTATCACAGTCTTGGTCCCTAAAATGGAAAGTAACATCCAACAACAAGACGTAAATAAACTAAGTGTCAGCCGTATATTATCACCTTCCCAAATAAGTGAAGGCAGAATAAGTGCAGTAAGCTGCTCAGCGGGGGAAACCACATACCTGTGCATCGATGATCTTCTGCTTTGCGTCGATGACAGCCTGCATCTCTGCATGATCTTTTTTCAGTTCCTCTTCCACCGCGATGAGCCTGGAAGGAAACAACATGAGTGACGTGAGACGTGGCCTATATGCAGAGATCAGGAGAAGTGCGAGCGTCGTGTCTGAGCCTCACCTGCTGATGACGCTTTTCATCTGGCTGTCCTTCTCCTCCTGCTGCCGCCGCAGTCGCTCCTCGCTGTCCTCCAGCCTAGACTTGTATTCCATGAGCAGCTTCTGCATCTGTTGCTCCTGCACCAGGAGCCGCCTCTCGTACTCCTCTAGGCGACGGCTTGAAACCTTCAACTTCTCCTTTAGTTTGGCAATCTCTTGCTCATACTGGGAAGTAAAGCAGAGCAGGTTACTGGGGACGCAAGAGTCCGTTCTGTGGCACTGAAGATACAGACTGGAGTTTGTGTAAACTTATTATACGTCCGTTCTAACAATAACTTTATAATATGTTTACTGTAAATGATATCCATAACTCTGTATGTAACCCCTTTCTCATGTACAGCACCATGGAATTAATGGTGCTATATAAATGAATAATAATAATAATAATAATATGCCGGTCGCTCACTCCCGATTGGGGAAGTGGTTCAGTTTTGCAACCACAAATTAATTCACGACCGCATGTACAATGTTTCCTTATATTTGCGGACAAATGAGTAGATAATAATATTATAGACTATATTAATAATGGACATTATTAATATGCTATATTAATGACTATAATAATAATGGACATAATGAAGGATTACTTTAGGCTATTGTTGCAGACAGGCTCGTATCAGTACACAATGGACAGGAAAGCAAACCTCCTGCCATCCATTTATCTGTGCACTCACCTTCTCTGCAGGTTTTGCTTCTTTATTACTTTGGTCCACAGCTTCCTCTTCCTCGTCTTCATACTGGCCATTATTCAGCACCCACGCGGCGGTCCTCTCCACCGGGGACATGGTCGCTGACTCCACAGGTGACTGTACCTAAAGAACAAAAGACCACAGGTATAAAGAAACAATTCTCCATCTACACCAGTGACGGATGTGGAAATAAAAGCACTATTTTATTGCATCAGTCACTCTTTACATTAAAATGATGGAGCCAGAGAAAGACATTCAACATCCGTATTGTCTTCTGACATGTTCAGGTCTTCATGTTGTTCATAAACATGACTTTACAACTAACAGCCACAAGGAGGCAGTATTGTGCCAGCAGACTGCATCACTTTGCATACAAGTTCCTAGCGCGGCTTTAAAGGGCTCTGCAGCAGCAAAACTTTGTGTTATTTGAGTGATGCAAATGTTCGATATTTCCATAAACTGATAATGCTCATGGTATAGTACAGGTCTACTATTATCTTCTCTATCCCAGAAATCCTTCACCCGCTCGACTTCCTGAGAAGCAATATACAGCAACTAGGCCGATAACAGTGACATAGCTGTACGTCCGAGTAAGAAGCAAAAAGTTATAATAAAAATATACGATACAAGGGGATTTTCTCAGCAGCATTTCCCTTAAAGTGACTGTCAGACACAAAAACATTTACTTTTAGGCTTTGATTCTTTTCAAATAAGAAAAAACAAACCGGGGCGCAGGCCAATCAGAGGTCTGAGCCAGTTCTAGAAGCAATGCCTGGTCCGTTCGGAAATCTCAGGATCACTGATTGGCTGCAGCGGTCACGTAAGGCATCATCGTATGTTTCTCTGAATCAGTGGTCCTGAGACTTCCGAATGGAGCAGGCATCACCTCCTGAGCCAGGGAAGACCTCCAAAGCAGTCTGCGATAGATCCACGAGGCTGCAAGTAGATAAGTAGGTCTGTGTCGAACACCCATTTGCTCAGTATTAGAAAACAAAATTTTCATATATCCTTTTATAACTATGTGCATTGGACAATCCTTACTTACCAAAAGGATCCCCTGACAATTCGCTGATCACAGTGTCCTGCCGGAACCTCCAGCAATCAGCCGTAATCTGTAAGAAAAGCTGGCAGTAAGTAGTTCATTTCCCTGCAGCACTCCTACAGGGGAGATTGAGTATTACACATTGCTCCTTCAGATCAATGGGTTAGCTATGTAATGCAGGACAAGTCTTGTTCTTCACTGTGATAGATGCTCTTGGGAACCCCTTTACATACAGGCCAAGAGATGACGATACCGAACATTGAACCCCCTTCTATTAACTTAAAACTTCCCCAATAAAATGTATTAAATAAATAGGCCATCTAAGCTGGACAACTCGATTAATAACACACCGATAAGGAACCTCATCCTTAAGGAAGAGTGGACTGGGGTTACAGAGAGGGTCTTCAGCTCTGTCCTGAATTACACAGACAACCCATTGATCTGAAAGAGGTAGTGGTGCTGCGGGGAAACGAAACATTTACTTCCAGGTTTCCCACTGACTGTACTATATCAGTGGGGTCCCAGCAGGAGGACCCTTTGTAATAGCGATTGTCCAAAAGAAAACCCCTTATAGAAAGCAGAAGAGAGCAGAGAGAGGAGTGAACCGGGCACATGCCAGTGATAGATGCCCTCTCCCTTACCGGCTGCGTCTGCTGACGGTGAACGGCTCGTAGTTTGGGTACAGGGCTCTCACGGGAAGATGTTGACTGTTGTCTTGACCGGTTTCCATTCTGCACAGGCTCAGCGAGTAGTGTGGCAGAGATGCCCGACATGCTGCCTGTGCTACGTAAGGAGGCACTGTGTGGCAGGGACTGTGGGGCCTTGGCTCGAGCACCAAGAGCCGCTTGGTCGGTCTTTCGGATCTGGGCTTGCCCTGTGCTATTCTGTCTCGGCAGTGCTATAGGAATGGGTCTTTCCGGCATGGTGTGCCGCCTGCTGAAGTCCTCACTCTGGGTACTCCTTTTGGTGAAGTCTTCCATACTGCTGTTGCTTGGTCCGCTGAGGATGAATTCCTCACTGTTGCTCTGGCTTCGAGAACTGGCAGTGCTTAGGTTTTCAAGACTAGAGTCAACGGATGCTTTGGGCATGGTAGGTGGAGGGTTGTTGAGGTGGTACACAGGGTTTTGGAAGGATAGGGGCTGCAAGCTGCTCTGCTGACTCAAGGCTGGATGCAGGGGTCTCCGGACTTGTGGAGCACTTTGTGGCGTGTTTTGGTTATCCCGTAATTGCTTGATGGTGGCTACATGTGCAATAGACAACTGGCTGCCAGTTAAACGCAATGGTGGCTCTTGAACAACAGAGGAACGCTCGCTGGTATTGACTGTAGAGTCCTGCAGGTCCATCAGGGACACACTACGCCCATTGGGGAGCACATTGTCTCTCTCGTCTTTGTCAGAATAGGCCATGCTTTGCGTTGATGCTTGTTGGACAAGAAGCAATGTTTTCCCCCTGAAGTAGTTATCTGCATTTTCAATGGTTGGAGACTTCAGCTTCAGAAGGTCACTGTACAAAAATAACCTCTAATTAGGCATCAGAAACCGCAGCAAATTACCAGGTAAGAACTCACATAATGACATTTCTGGGATCGCTGCCCTCCTCAGCTAATGTAACCAAACTAAATGTTTAGCCCTGATTATAAAGACTCAATGTAATTAATGCCTAAAAGTATTAAAGGACAATAGTCCAGCACAGGAACGGTCACATCAAAGTGACGTCAGATGTAACTGATGCATGGTAATAACATCCCGATGACGGCGCCTGACTGCCCCAGGTGCGCTACGACAATTCCTTTAAGGGTTCAGCCACTTGGTGTGCACAGGGGCCAAAGCTAAAAGCTTGTGCAGCGTCTAATATGGGGCGATAGGGCTGGATAATGAAGAGACAAGCGTGGCTTAAGAAAGTGAGCAATGTCATTTGGAGGTTTTATCTAGAAACTGTAAAAGGAGTCATCCCATCGAAAACAATCATTCTAATATGAGTCGCTATTCATTTAAAGGGGTTGTCCGCTGCACAGACAACCCCTCCTCAACCTGAATGTTTGGCCCCGTTAAAATAAAAACACTTATACTCACCTCTGTGCCGGAGCCATTCCAGCAGTGTCAGCACTCATGTACCCGGGGCTCTCAGCACATTATGTCACACAATCCCTGCACCCGCTGGAATCACTGTCCCCGCCTATGGACAAATCAAACATCAAGAGGAAGTCAGAGAGTAGCCACAGGCCTGACTTCCTCTTCATGTTCGATACATCTGAAGGTGGAGACAGTGACACTGCGGGGGATTGGGCACAGGGTTCACGTGACATTACAGCCTCTTGTGAGTCTGGGAACACGAGTGCCAATACCGCTGGAAACTGGCATTGGAGGCGAGTATAGGCTTTATTATTTTAATGGTGGCAAACATTCAGATTGAGAAGGGATTGCCCTAGTAGTGGACAACCTTTTTAATAATCATCAGCTGCTCATTTCCCCTATAGCGACAACTAGAGTAAAAAACGTAGAATTACATTTAGCCATGAAGTTGTCTTCCAGAGCCCTTCGATGCCCATATACAATGGATGAATATTGGACAAACCACCATTGTTAGCACCAAACATGTAATGTGTATGATAACCTTTGATGGCGAGAGGGATTGGGCAGATAGATTTCAACTGACTTAAAGGGAACCTGTCACCCCACCAGGACATTTTTAGGTAAAAGAGGCACCTTCAGCAGCACTAAGGCTGCATTCTGTGAAGGTGGCTCTTATGTTTAGCATCTCTAGGAATGCTGAAATATTCACTTTTATAAATTACCCACCATACCCATATTGTGTCCAGGAGGTTTGTCTTCCCCCCCTGGCGTCAACCGCCTCCGAGATGTCAATCATCTCCCTCTTGCGTCTGTGCGCCGCCTCCTGTGTTCAAAATACATGCCCGGCGCTTGCGCTCTGCAATTATTTCTCGGGCATGCGCCATGCGCGCTGCCGGGAACTTACATCAGGATATCGCGCCTGCGCACAGCGGAGGCCCCAGATCCCGCCCCGCAGTGTATTATGATGTATTCACACTATGGGGCTGGGAATCTTGTGCCTGAGCAGTGGAGCGGGTCACTGTGCTCGCGAGACTTCGGCACTATCTTCAATGGAGCATGGTGACCAGCTCCACTGCGCAGGCGCCAGATTCCCAGCCCCGTAGTGTGAATACATCATAACACACTGCGGGGCGGGATCTGGGGCCTCGGCTACACGAAGGTGCCGGTGACGTCACGACAGAGATGAGGCGGCGCCCGGAGGACACAGGGGAATGATTGACGTCTCAGAGGCAGTTGACACGAGGGGGGAAGACAAACCTCCTGGACACAATAGAGTTATGGCGGGAAATTTATAAAAGTGAATATTTCAGCATTCCTAGGGATGCTAAACATAAGAGCCACCTTCACGGAATGCAGCCTTAGTGCTGCTGAAGGTGGCTCTTTTACTTAAAAACGCCCTGGGGGGGTGACAGGTTCCCTTTAATCTCTCGTTCTTGAGAAATCTGGCTGCAGCTTAGGCCTCTTTTACACTTCAGTCGTTTGGCGTCAGTCACTTCCGACAAAGTGACGGATCGACGGATCCGTCACAATTGTTGAAAAAACGGATGTAACGGATCCGTTTTTTTGACGGATCCGTTACTCGGGGGTTGTATATACTTTTTGGAGCATGCGCAATTGAAAAAACTTGAAAAAACGGATTGGGGCGACGGATCCGCCAAAAAACGGATCGCGACGGATCCGTCGCCCATAGGTGGCCATTCTATGAAATGACGGACGCGACGGATCCGTCGCGATCCGCCATTTCAACGGAGACAAAAAACGTCTAGATGAACGTCAATGTCTAGATGACGTCCGCTAAATTTTGACGGATCCGTCGCATGACGGATGGAACGGACGACCATCCGTCACAATCCGTCGCTAATGCAAGTCTATGGGGAAAAAAACGGATCCGTCGAAAAAAAAAAACGGATCCGTTTTTTGAGGAAAATGACGGTTTTAGACTGACGCCAAACAACTGAAGTGTGAAAGAGGCCTTACTCCTCTCATCTTACTGAAAAATATGCATGCTCGGCCAAGCTAAGCATGCATGTGTATAGGTGTTGGGTCAGGAGAGATGGTGGGTGGGCCAACAGCCATGTAACATATGCGGACAGTCTTTCACTCATCTGTGTTTCATGGTCCAAGTACGAACCATAATGTCTGGACCGGCTGTGATTCCCGTGACCCGATCTCAATGCCCCAATATATGTCTAGGAGGCTCTCGTGTCTGGGTCAGGATATACGCGGCCAGTACTCAGATCCTGGAACATGGATGCGTGAAACCAGCCTTAATCTTGAGCAGAGGACCTCTCTCTTTGACTTACGTATAGCATATAGACTTGAGCTGCCCACATGAGATGACCCCTTTCAGCACACTGACCAAATTTCGGCACTTATTTCTGCTCGCTGACTATTCAGCACAAATGAAAATAATTTGCATTACATCTGAACACATTGCATAGACCAGACCAAGAATAATCCATGTATAATACACAGTGACTATATGTTACTCACCTGTCTGCAGGGTCCTCAAATATTTTCTGGAGTCCTGAAGAGAGGCTGCCACTTACATTCGGAGAGGAGCTGTGCTCACTGAATCGTCTTAGCTGTTGCTGGATGGGAGTGGGATTGGTCAATGATTTGGTGATGTCCGTAAGGATACGTGGCAGAGGTCCCAGTTTTTCCACGGTGGCCTGTAGGAAGGAATTTTCACCCTGATTGGACAACATGCGTGGCAACGTCCGCCATTGTGATGGGGAGGAAGGCCAGGAGGGGTTCGGAGGGCAGGTGTTGTATTTGTTTGTTTGTTCATATGATTATGTAAGCGCATGGCATGAGCAGAGGAGCCATATTATCAACCACGATGTGACGGATGGAGGAGACGGGGTGTAGCCAGGCATCGGGGTAGGAGAGGGCAAGGGAGAAAAGGAAATAGAGAAGAAATTAGGACTGCTCAAATCCAGAAGGAAAATAATTAATTCATGCTTAACATAGCTAAAACTACGGCCATTCCAACTCAAAACAGACATGCAAAGCTAACGGACTACAAACATGGCAGGAGAGACGAGGGGAAGGTGGCACGGGTCCAGACCAGACGTTACATGGGCCTCTGTGTTAGAGAAGTGGGGGGCATGCGTCCATTCTAGTGACAGGAGGAAGGACAGAAAGGTTCATGGTGTTATGGGGAGGATGACTTCTCTAAGGAATCAGCCAGGTGTGGTAGTCAGTCTGTTACCGATGGATGAGGTCAATAGGCCATGGAGACACTGTATGTGAGATTGGCTGATAGTGGCGGGGAGAGAGGCACAACCGGTGAAATATGAGGGGGTATCAGACACGACAACACAGCTAGCGACAAAACTGCAAGTCAGAATACATACTAAATAGTGATGAGCGCAAGCGCTCAATACTTGTATTTGTTGGGTATGCACAGAGGATCGCGGGTGCTCGAGTGACATGTTCGAGTCCCCGCGGCCGCAGGTTTCACAGCTGTTAAGGCAGCCACAAAACATGCGGGGATTGCCTGACACTCAAGGACAATCCTCGCATGTTTTGTAGCTGTCTGACAGCCGGGAAATATGCAGCTGTGGGGACACGAGTATGTCAGTCGAGCACTCGCGATACTTGATGCATACCTGAGCACCACTGGCAAACTTAAGTAACGAGCACTTGCACTCATCACTAACGAACCCATTAGAAGAAAAGCAGAAATCATCACGGTCAATTAAAAAGCCAACTTACCAGTGCATAGTAAGGGAGCATTATACAAGATGGCATCATTTAAGGGAATACATCTTTAGGGCTCATATTTGCTCATATTTATGATATTCAGATGAGATCTATAACATATACATGACGCATCTTTGCAGCAGCTTATACGCATTATTTATTTCCATACACTGAACACTTGATTTCCAAAAATTGCTTCTTCTATGCCGCAGTAAGACACAAATCTGCCATTTAAGGTTATAAAGAGCGCCACTTTAAATGTCCCGTACACATTAGATAAAACCTGGCCAAAGCCACCAGTCATCTAAAATATCTGGGGCCCTCCAGAATGTGCCACGATTTGTTATGCTGGAGGACAGAAAGATCAGGCTGCTGGAATTCAATCTTCCAATCAAATATGTTAGGCAGGAAGCTAAAGCCGCTGCCAAGTAATTCTGGCAGCGCCCCTTTCATAGAGAACACAGAAGCACTCTTGTGTAAGGAAAGGGAGAGATTGCAGTCAGCCAGAAGATAGTTAGGCCGACTGCTCTCTAACATGTGTGGTCACCGTCCGGGTTTGTCTTCTCATAGACAACCCATTTAACAAGGGAGCTGAATGTAACAGGTCTGGGTCCCGAGCGAGAGCTCAGGCAATAAGCTGATTTTGAAAAATATTTCCGCTGCCGCAATGGGAGCTTACTATTATAAGGCAGGGGTATTGAGGAGCGCTCCTTGCTAGTGGTTCTCCCCTACAGGGTACACAGGGGACCATATGGACAGAGCAGGTCTTTGTGAGACATTTTCAGGTTACGGTCATGCGGGTCACATACGCGATAACTTTTTAGTCCAGCGTAGAGAAAATCCATAGCAAAAATTGACTCACATCACATACCGTCACTTCAGAAACTACTATTAGAAAAATAAATAAACATATAAAATAGGTACAACAAAAAGTATTATTTTTGTTCCTGTTTATTTGCTGATTTAATACAGTTATGTTAGGTTTATGAACAGATCTTTCTTAAGTGCTGCGGCAATGATTTGGTTAGCTTGATAGCGACAGATTACAAATCCTGTAGGTGATACAGAGCGGGGAGACTGCCATTATAAAGCTATAGAGGAACATCATGCTTCCAATGCGAACCGACTATCCGGACTAATTTTTCATCCAGAGCAGTTTTCATTGTCAACCAAATCCGTGTCATGTCACAGTCACCAATGTAATCATGGGTGTAATGACGGCTTTGGCTTTCATGTTAGAAGATGATCCAGTAAACGTTGTGGGGCATAATCACAGAACCCTATAATCACCGACATCTGTGCCTGGATGATGGGATGTGTTACTCATTGAAAAGTATGGGTGCAAAGTGACCTACCTACAAAATCGCAACTCCTATGGAGGATGAAACAGCTCTATAAACAAAGAATGCATTTCTATCAGATGGTAATGACATTTCAGGTCCGGCTGAATCATCAGCGATGGGTAGAGAACGAGGCGCTGACGATTATCCGACAGCGCCTCATTATCTATAAATGGGATGAGGCAGTGTTTGGAAAATCAAATGCAGAAAATCTAAACTTTCATTAAGATAAGAGATTTCTGGCCAATATAAATAAAAACTTAACTAGACATTTTCCAGGGAAAAAGGCCCCCGGTTCCTGTGTGTGTGTTACCTTATCGAGCTGAGACACCACTTCCCACAGGAGGCCGTGCAGGACTGAGAGCTCACGGCCAAGGTCGATGTAACCTTCAAATCCCGGCGTGTTCGAGATGGTATCTGGGTTGGAGATTTCTTGGAGAAAACGTTTCATTCCACCCCACTCGTGCTCCAAGAAGTCGTTCATGAAAGCCATGTATTCTTCCTTATTGCCAAATCTGTTTAAAAAGCGAGAAGACACTAAAGGTAAATCATACGGAGTGCAGATTGCACGGCCATCATGTGCGATGTGACCGCAGGCGGGGGATTTTATCTATGGCCTGTCATTACATGTTACAACGGCCCCATCAATCAGCCGTACACAAGTGCCCCACTACTGTCACGTTACATCATACACGGCCTGGGATCATCGCAGGCAGCAGGTGAACATCTCAGGTGGACGCACAGACGGCCCGAAGGCTGCGTGTCGTCTTCTAGACTGGCAGGCACATCTAAATGCTGACGTATGACCGGCAGGATCACATGTACTCAACTTGCTGCAAAGTCAAAGTGGATGAAATGCGATCAAATCTCAATCAAAAAGCTGCAGATATTTTCTATATAGAAATTGACTTGTTGCAGACTTTTCCCATTGAGTACCATTAGGAATCTTAAATTTGCAACAAGCCCCATTTTGTTGCATATTTCTTGCAAGTTTATTAAAATGACACAATATTTATTATTATTATTCATTTTTATAGCGCCATTTATTCCATGGAGCTTTACACGTGGAAGGGGCAATTATAGACAAGTACAATAAACATGAGCAAAATATTTACTCAAAAATAGTCCAAGAGGGAATGTTCTCAAGCACCAGCACAAACGTAGTTAAAATGTAGCCTTTAATCATAACGGGATAAAAACATTAGTGGAATGTGCACATATTAAATAAATCCATGCTTTTTGGGTAAAATAAACAAAACAAACCCAAAACAAACCCCATTAATCATACGGTTTTTATATTTTTTTTTTTACCTGAAATGTGTAAGAATTATGGATTTTTTTGCCCCACTGATGTTTTTATTATTATTAAAGGCTAAGCTTTAACTACTTTTCTGCTGATGCTGGAAAAGATTCCCTCTTGGACTATTTTTGGGGTATCTAACCTGGAAGCCAGACCAGTGCACCCCACCCAACCACAGACTGGTATCCTGGAAGTTTCCTGGGATACTTTTTCCAAATACCGGACTGGTGAGTGGAATTGACATTTTCTTAAAATTTTTAGCAATGATATTTATTGCTGCAGATATCATGTCAAAAATGGCTGCACATGTCACTTGTTACATTGCAATGGATAAAATACTTACAGGGGTTGTCCATTACCTAGGACAACCTCTTCTCGATCTACATGCTTGGCCACAATAAAATAAAAAAAAGCTTATACTCGCCTCTCGTGCCGACGCCGTTCCAGCGGTGTCGGCAGTCACATGATATGATAGATCATAAAATGATGACTGCAGTATATTAAGAGGATAAAACTTTGATGGGAGGAGGAGCAGCGCTTCTTGAAGGGCATCAGTGGTATAAGTTGTCATGCTGCAGATTTCTTAAGCACAGCATTCGTCAATTTATGCTGCGGGTGTTTTTGTGCCATGTGTATCAGATTTTTTGTGAGATCCCATTCACAATGCCGCTACTGTAATACGCAGCATATTTTCTGCCCATAAATCCACAATGATAAATTTGCTTTCGCCCCTTGGGAATAAAACCTTACAACCCCCCCCCCCCCCCCAAATAAAAAACCCTAAATATATTCAACTCTCCTGGAACTCAAATGACAGAACTTCCCTGATCTCCCGACATGATCCCGATGATGACGTGTCATCATAAGTCAGCGCTGCAGCCAATCAAAGGCTACAGTGATCACATGTAATTTGTACATTGAAGGAGGCCAGACCAGGCTACCATTACCCCAAAAGTGCCAGGGAAGGCGAATATAGTGTTATATATACTTCTAGCAGAAAATCCGCACTAAAATCCACTATTTGCCACTACGGATATCACTGCAGCAAATCCTCTCCTTTGTGATGCACATGGAACATTTTTGTTTTCAACATGGGCATAAAAGATAAAAAATTTGACAATTTAGTACTTATCAAGAAAATAATGTCTCGAGTTCCAAGTGCACTCATCCAGGACACTTGCAGAAATGACAATCTCTACAGAGAAGAATTATGGCAGAAGGTGACTAATAGTGGTTGGGAAGTGTTTATGGTCAACACTTACTTTGCAAAGTTGGCGAGGTTCTGGATCACCTTGGCTATGAGTGTCAAAGTCCGGGAAGTGCGATCATCAGGATATTCCTGCATCAGGCCAAACAGACTGGGGGACATGATTGATGGGCAGAGGAAGCGGAGGAACAGGGAGGCGCTGATCAGCCGCTCGCTGATATCTTGCTTGCCCCTATTGATACATTGTTGTTTCCACGATGCAAAGACTTCTTTCAGCTCCCTGGGAAAAACGCTGTAACAAAACCGGAGAAATGCAATGTGAGAAGATGAAACTCTAACGAGCTATAATGGCTGCACCAGTACAACCCTGGGAGCGGTCGGATTCGGTCTGCAGATCTGTGGTTGGGACTCTCCGCAGCTCATACATACAGATGACATTTAGGTTCGGCCTAATGATCCAACTGTGTAACTGGACAGGGCGAATAATATTAATAAAGAGATTATATTTGTCCTTTGAGTTTATGCAGCAACCACAGAACGTGCGCAGAGGTACACAAGGGGCTGTGTGTGATGTGAACACATCCGATCATTGTGCGGGGAGACAAAGGCGGCATTGAGCCCGACATAAGAGGCAATGCCACCATTATAACGTGGGGCTGCGACAATGTGACTGAGCTCGGCACGTGCGCAGACCGACATTTATTTTTCTTTCAATAGGTCCGCTATGTTCTTGACATTTTCGGGCTACCTGTGTTACACCATCTGTTATGAGGCTGCGATTTCCAAAAATCTCTGACAGCCTGCAGACAGTTTCCGAACCTCACTGCACCCGCGGCATTTCTCATGGAATGAACATTTAAAGAGAAGCTGTCATATTTTTTTTAAATTCTATTTATCTATGGAAGATAGATATAATCTCGATATTGAGCCTTGTAGGCTTGTTTATGGAGGTACGAGTAGCTGTTGGCCATGAGAGCAAGCTACAATACAGCAACAAAGGCGCATCTACGGAATAATTAAAGAATATATTCATGAAGTTTTTTTTAATGGAATCTTTCAACACGTTTTTGCTATGCAACCTGATAGCAGCATGATGTATGGGTTGAGAGCCTGATTCCAGAGATTATCACTCTAGGACTAGGTGTCTCGTGCCTCTTAGTCCAACCACACCCCCACAACCGATTAGCAGCTTTTTGTTAATATACATTGTACACACAAAGCAGCCAATCAGTGGTGTTCTCTTGTTTGATTGGCCAGATCAGGAGGTGTTTTTTTGTATCCAATAGGACCATTTTTATTTTCCAGGTTGAACTGGCCAACGTTGGCGGAACTGGTAGACCACTAGTTGACCATCTTATCTGTATGGGGGCTTTGCAATATTATCTGTCAGAGAAAAGGATTGGCCATGTTGAATTTTAAGACCAGATGCTTTAGTTCTCAGGGGTGACATGCCGCTGTGGCTAACTCCCCTCTCCGGATTTACAAATAGATGGGTTGAAAGGAACATCTGGTAGCCAAACGAACCTTGGGTCAACAGCTTTTGAAGGTGTAATGATACCTTTAAAGAACATTTGATCATGAGCTTACAAAAGAACAGAAATCCTTTAATAAGGGCCTCTCGGGTCTCCTGACATTTTTGATTTAATAAAAAAAAATAGCATTCCTCATGAAATTATAAATTCTAGAACATCTTTTTCCTATAACTGTGTTGTGGCTTTTCTCAATTATTCCTCTTACAGATACATTGGGTATTACCAATTGGGAGTTTAATCAGTATTTCCAGTATAAAGGTGTATGAGGACACACCCCTTTGAAAATGGGAATGTTAACACCCAATTGTCACATTATTCCTACAGTTCTAAGAGGAATAACAGAGGAACAACACAATGCAGAGTTGTAAGAAATAAATGCTCCAGAACAGTTACAGTATATTATGGGGAGTAGAAGGCGAGTCAGGAGATGGGACAGGTCCGCTACACATCGCACGTCCCCACATTAGGGCACAGGAGGCCATGTCCACACCGTGGTCTTCCTCTCGCACACTGGACTCGTTGGGTTACTTACCAGTAGGAATTGATGATTTTACAGAAAGCCAGCTCGCAGCACATCTTTAGGTTGCTCTGATGCTCATGGAGCTCGCTAGATGAACATTTACTAGGATCCACCTCGCAGTTCTCGTCTGACTCATACAGAGCCTTGATAAACTCCCCTGAGAGAGGAAACGGCAGATACAAAAACACAAGGTGAAGAATAGATGGCGAGCAAAAAACCCCAAAAACCTATAAATAAAGCAGCAGACAAGCTTTGCGAGAAGCCGACACTTACCGAGAGCATCGTGCAGGTATTTCTGTCCCACCAATTTCAGATACTCCTCAATGGCTTTAGTGGCAAGTGTATTTTCCCTGAAGATTAAGACATCGTGGTCACCGCACCGGTCCACCTCCGACATCACCAGGTCGGTCAAGAAGTCCTATGAGTAAAACACAGCACTTCTTTAACGTTGAGTCGCCATTAGATTAGGTTCATTTTTCTCTATTTTAGAAACAGCACCTCTCTACAATACACAGGCCGCATCTAGTATTGCAGCTCAGGTCAGTCGAATGGGGTTCGCTTCAATGCCAACCGCAATGTGGTACAATACACATAAAGCATAAATTCAATCTGTAAAATTCTCTACGATACTTTTTTTTTTTTAAAAGGTCTGTGCCAACTATTTACTTATGGCAGCTCCTGAACTGAAACACCTGGCCTGGCATACAGGGAAAGAAACCTTCCTGCGCAGAAGACATATATCCATGTCAGTATGAAGAAATGGTGAATGCTTTCTTTGTGGTTTACTGTAACCTGGACGTTATAGCTTTCCAAGTCTGGAGCATAATTACGTATGTATACAGAGCAGTGGCCACTGTAGATGCATTCTCTCTATTCTCAGGTACGCATTGGAATAGGAATCAAATAAATGAACAAACTGGGAAATAATAAGGTTTGTACATTTAACAATAGCGTCCATCATTTCAAGGCCATTAATTTACCAGTGAGGTACCGTACATAGTTACAGCAGTGGGGAGTTGTGGGTATAATCTAGAGGGAGATACAGCAAGGCGGGGGGCAGACGACGAGGTGGGGGGGGGGGGGCAAACAACGGCGAGGCGGAGGGAAAACAACAGTGAGGCAGGGGGCAAACAACAGCGAGGTGGAAGGCAATCAACAGAGAGGTGGGGAGCAAACAACAGTGAGGCGGAAGGCAGTCAACAGTGAGAAGGGGGTGCCAAACACAATGAGGCGGGGGGGCAAACAACAGAGAGGCAGGGGGCAAAGAACAGTGATGCGGGGGCAAACAACAGCAAGGTGGATGGAAGACAACAGCGAGGTGGAAGGAAGACAACAGTGAGGCTGGGGGCAAACAGCAGTACAGGCAGACAACGAGGGGGGCAATCTCCAACTGTATTCTATGGTAAAGGTGACATCCCATAATTTAGGAAAAAAATTAGCCATAGGAAATATTAAAAAATAGAATTAAAAAAAGTATTACAGATTGATTAAAACAGCCACTCCTCCATTGTCGATGCTCCGCTATTCCCTGATAGTGTTTGCTTACTCAACGGGTCACAAATACAAATAACTGGTGAAGACAACCATTGGCCACAGCAGTCGCTAAAGTCAGTGATTGGCTGCAGAGGTCGCATGGAAAGCATTTGATTGATGCCGAAAGGAAACCAAAGACTGGCCAGGAGTACCAGAAAAGGAAAGGCAGAGGAACTGTAAAGGGTCAGATTCAGCAAGTGTGCTTTTCAATTTCACTTTTATTTTTTTGTTTTGTGATATCCGTTGACATCTTTTGTGCCAAATTCTTCAAACTGGCGCACAGGGTTCATGAATTTTGCACAAAATAAAAAGCATGCTCGTCATTTTTTGGCTTTAACCTTTTATACAATTATTTAGCACAAAACGTGAAAGGTTCCAATAAAATGTTGCAAAATGTACACAAAACAAATCAGGCAGTACATTAAATCACAACAGGAATACTGTACATCTGTGCAAAACTTTTGCTACTTTTTTTTTGCAACTGATAGAAAGTCTGAAAGCATTTGGTAATGCCAAAACCCATCCACAACGAAGAACATTAAAAATGAAGAACATTAAAAATGAAAAAGGTAAACGCATAAAATAAGACTTTGAAAAAAATGAGCAAATTAAAAAAAATAAGGTGCAAATGAAAAACGGGCAACAAAAAAACACCAAAAACTAAAAAGGAACGACTGAAATAAAGAATCAGGTGAAAAGTAAAGTTCTAAGAAACAATGTTTCGGAATTGTTAATTGATGAAGAAAGCAGATATTTATTTACAGCAACGGTCGTAACTTTTGGACCCAAAAATAGTGAAGGGCTTCTACAATCATCCTGTAAGTGAGAGGAGATTATAAAGACGACAGGAGGGTCTCGTATTCCCTCCCTGCACGTTCCCAAACTTCTGCTAGGACTCACGTGTTCTAACAAATGGCAGTGATGAAAGCCATGTGCAGAGACCGCTCACAGCGCAGCTCCTGACAAGTGTACGCGCTGCCCAAAATTGACAAAAATTATGGTGAAATTAAATCTTGCGATGTTGCAGAACAATCGGGTTTTTATGTGATGTTTCTATGAGCAATTACATCTATTCATTGTGCGTTGCAGCGATCTTTATGTAAACTACAGAAAAAAAAAGAAAGAAAGAAAAGAAAATAGAAGTCATTAAGAATTTACTGGTGAGAAATGTTCTCCGTCAGCCCGGCAAACACTTCCAAATGCTCAGCGTGTTAACTCCAAGATGTCAACGCAAGTAATCAGTAGCATAAAAATGGATCACAAAGGGATTAATCAGAAGATTAACTTCAACGGAATAATAATTTTGTTTTTTTCCCCCCTTTTTTTCCAAATGAACAAAAACATTTAGCGCCATTCAGAGTCACAAAGGAAAGTTTATGTCTTTGTACTTACATCGGCATAGAAATGTTAACTTCAGCAGCACTCACAACCTTAGAAATTTCAGTGTAGTTGCATTTAGAGTGTACCAATCCTTAACAAAAAAAAAACCCCTGCTGTTGGGCATTGGTCTTATCTACCTCTGATTTTGGTGCACATACTAGTCTATCTCCTAGGACCTGTCCCAATTCTCATGCTTGCTATATTGCCATCAATTGAATGGTTTCTCTTTATCTCCATTCTACCAGGACTATAGGTGCTGGACCAACCCTTTCATCTCCCAGCATGCCAATGTCCCGTGAGATGCCTCTTTGTTCTGCAAATCTCTACATATAAAAATGATGTTGCCCTCCAAACACTTTAAAGTGAATAGACACTACGCATCTCCTTTCAATCTGTCTGTTCACTGCCTGTTGTCGAGTCTAATCCATCTCTAGGCAGCACAGGGTGGATCTTTGCCTCTTTGCTCCTGCTCTCCTGTCTAACTGCATACAGGCAAAACAGAGGCAGGCTTTCAGTTCAGGCAAGGCATTAGACAAAAGCAGAACCAGTAGATGAAGGGAGATGAGCTGATAAGTTAGTGTTAGCACCTATAGTGCAGGCAGAAATGGCCACTTACAGAGCAGAGAATAGATGTTTTAGACTAGTATGCGAACCAAAAGCTGTTTTATCTGATTGTGGGGATGGGGTCACTAAGGCCATGCATGTATATGGGTTATTGTGGTGAAGGAAAAGTAAGATTTAAAGGAGTTAGCCTAAAATTAGAAAAAATAAATTGTCCCCCCACCAAATACCGTGCCATTCTTGCCTAGTGGTTGTGTTTGGTATTGCAGCTCTGCACAATTCAAATGGACTGAAACAAGAATAACGTGGTTTGTGGAGGCAAAGAATAGCAATCATCCAGTGCAACCCCTTTAAAAAATGTATTTTAAAGGAAAAAATGTAATCAAATGTGGTCATTATGAATTCTTTAAAATAAAAGGGACAAAACAAGCAAACAGTAAAGAAGCCATATGGCAAAGCAGAGTGCAGCGGAGAGGATGTGCAGGTATAAACAGATATAAATGTCTTACACTGATGCCGTGCGTGTTATGTAGCAGTGGTTAGTACACCAGGGACATTACCAGCGCAAGGTACAAATATAGCAGTGTGTCTATGGAAACATGGGGCCGAGGTATTATGCGCAGCTATTCGAGAACCGCTGTGTCCCTGAATGCTACCATCTAACAGGAAAGCGGCCTGAGAAGTATGCAAGGCATCACGGCTGCCATTATCCTAGCGCCATGCAGGAACCTGCGGTATTATAGCGTCTGCAGGCAGCGAAACGCTCGCTCAGGTCACCGGCACTAAAGTCACTGACAAGCAGCAATTACCATCTTCAGTATCGCATTTCTCGGTAAGAGATACGGCATTGCGCAGACATTTCTGTAGGAAAGTGACAAAAAGGGAAACCTCGCTGCTTTCTGCATTGGCCTGTATCTGAATAATGGCGCCACTGTAGAGAACAGTCTGTGGCTATCCGCCATACCCCAGACCAGCCATATACATGAGCGCTCAGTCGGGGCGAGTGTTCATGTGTTTTCAATAGGAAAAGAGGAGAAAGCCGCTGCCAAACAGCTCCGGAAGTGGTCTGTCTCCTAGGAGGGGAAAAGAATTGGGTGATAAAATTCAGCTAACTTTGTGTTCACTGCCTGTTGTCGAGTCTAATCCGTCTTTAGCAGCAAAGACTCAGATGATTTACAGGAAGTGGTGGGCGGATCTTTGTCTCTCTCCTCCTGCTCTCCTGTCTGGCAGACGGCATACAGGCAAGCTCTCGGTTCAGGGCAGGCAGAAGCAGTACATGGTGGGTGATGGACTGATAAGTTTGTTTTAGCACCTATAGTGCTGGTAGAATAATCATTAGGAGGAAATGGGCACTGAAAAGGAGTACATGGCCAGAGACTAGGGGAAGTTCCTAGTCATACCAGACTAGTATGTGCACCAATGGCAGTTTTATCTAGTTGTGGGGTATGAGGTCAGTAAGGCCGTGTGTATCTGTATAGGACTGTGACTAAACTCAGCAAGAAATGATATTCTTGCCATGAAAAAGAACAAAACCTTTATAGAAACCTAACAAATCTTAATTTAAGTCTGTGGGGTCCATCAGGATTTGCTGGCTCCCCTTATATATCTGCATGAGCTGCTGCCGAATTGTAGATGGAGCGTAAGTGTGCACTACATGTAAGCCAGTCCGCGGCCATTTAATATCTCCCTCCGTATCCATAGAATGTCATCGCCGGGAGGTCAGAGGTCTGCTTAGACAGGACAGAACAAGCTTTTCTAGGACTGTTCGTTCCCAATTATTAGCCAGTGTATGCATTTCAACCTTTTGGTGTCTTTCCTAACGGCATCTATTTTGGAAAAATACTTGTCCTCCTTAAAGAGACAATCTGAAAATGTAGTGTTAAAGGCAACGTTTCATAGGAGAAAAGTAAAAGAAACTATCGTAAGCATCATCTAGGAGAGGTAGCTATCTTATAGCTTCATTCTTTGCAAAAACTGGATAATATCAATGGAAGTTTCTGTATAAAAACGAAGGCAGGACTGGAGCTCCTAAACTTTACTGCTGCACTTCTTCCAAGGTTTCATTTCCACTTATCAAGCTCCCCCTCCACCTTTGGTTCATGGCAGTGAAACATTGGAAGAAATGTGATGGATTTCTGGCACAGATTGATCATATCCACAATCATTTGTTTTTGTTATAGGCCGTTGAATAAATGTATCTGCCTCAATCTTCTACATTTATACGTAAATCTTCTCCACAAGGTTCCTAAGATAAGACAAGACTCCCACAAATTGGCCACAAAATTCTCCTCTCTGATTAAATATTTTTTGAATGCAGTATGATGCAGGGTCTGAAACCCTGATTCCAGTGATGTATCACTTACTGGGCTGCTTGGTGCAGTTTTGATAGAATCCGTTTTCTCTGATGTAGATGAAGTAGTGACCTGAATGCTGAACCCTGTATAACCCCGCCCACATCTCTGATTGGCAGTTTCCTGTGTACAATGTCAGAAAGCTGCCAATCAGTTGTGGGGGCGAGGTTACACCGATTACCCTGACTGGCCTGCACGTGACAGCTAGTCCCACCAGTGACAATCTGATAATCTGCTGCTGATATTAGGCTGTGTTGTAGTTTCAATACAAATAGCATTTTAAGTGACACATCACTGGAATCAGGGTTTTTTGCTTTATGTTATGCTGCGTTCAGATTAAATCGAAAAACCTGTTGACACTTTCTCTTTCAGTCTTTTTGTTCCATGTCAGTATTTAATCAGAATATTGAAAGGAAGTCTGTCAGTAGAAAATGACTGTTTGATGGGGTACCCTTCAGTTTTACACCTATAATCAACCTTCCTTTTAATTGTCTGACAGTTCAGGAGAGAGAAGAGGGCGAGAGATGGAAAACAAGAGAACTGCTCAGCTACGTCAAAGGTGCACAAAGTGCATGAAGGACTGCAGCTGAAGCCGGTATGAGGGCGAAGGCATCCAACACCATTATCGGGGTCACAGACTCTGGCACTGTTATAGGTGATTTCATGAGCATGAGGGGCGACTGACATGGATATAAAATGGGGAGGTGTCATTGAAGGCGTCACCTCATGATGTGTTTGTTTGAAAAATGACATGATCGTGTGCAGAATAATAAAAAGTAATAGAGAAGCAAAAAATGCACAAGAATGAAAGATTTCTCATCGGTAAAAGCCACAAGGGATGATATAACATTCATTTCGGTGTGTAAAAAATCAAAGTCTTGCAAGCCTCATTCCCTCAAAATAAAACTGTTTTTGTTACACATGTAAGTCTAGGAACTGTACATTCTCATGCTATATAACTTGTCATTCATTAGTTTCTTCTTCATCAGCATTCTCACAGCACACTAGGTACAGGAACATCCCTTTCCTCACTTCCAAGTATGCAGTCATGCCGTGCCTTGGGACTGTGGACGCTAACCAGGTTTCTAGAACTAGGGGCTCCCTAGTCTATTCCTCTCCTCCGGATTACTCCTGAAGGGGGAGACGCTGGATTCACATGCCTTGCTATGCTCCTAAATCAACCCTTATCTGTCGCCTTCCCCACCCAGTGAGGTGGGAAGCCGAAGTGTAAAGGATAACAGCAGAATGTAAGTCCGCAAGGACAGGGTCCTCTCCCCTATGTACCAGCCGGTCATTGTAAATTTGTTTACTGTTAATTATATCTATAACCCTGTATCTAACCCCTTTCCTCATGTACAGCACCATGGAATTAATGGTGCTAGATAAATAAATAATAATAACAGTAAAAAGACAAACAAGGGAAGACTGACAGGGATAAACGAAAATAATTCTACAAAATACTCTCACCAAACAACAGAGTGGAACACAGGGGAGTTAAAGGACGGATAAACCCAATAGGAGAGGATGAGCACAAAGATAAAACTCTAAGAAAAAAATCTCCTGAACAATCTCCAAGCACCAACTTCAATCACGAACAACACCTCCAACTCCAGAACCAGGCAGTAAGAACTAACACTGCCAACCTCTAAGTGCCAGAGCAGAGTGGCCAACACTGAACAGCTAAGACAATCCAGGTAGGAAAGCTCCAGGAGCTTCAACTGAACAGATTAACTCTTGCACTACCATATCGCTAATGCTGGAAATGGATTACACTAGACAACAGGCAGTGGTCTGAAAATAAGATAGCAAGGAGACACTCGGCGGCCGGCACTTTAGAGTGAGTTTTCAGAAGTAACAACAATTTTTGAATAAAGTATTTGCTTAGCCCAGTGTCTATCACACAAGATCATGTCTGAAAGTACAGAGGGAATTAACGCTATTTTACATAGAGCCTTTGGTACTCTTCCCTACAAAACTCGTAGTGCAACATGCAGGTATATTCTTTTTTTCTTCTGCACATATAAATAATGGGGCAGTCATGATCTCCGCCAAGGAAAGTGAAATACTATATGTTGACCCATTAGAACAGAACTAATAATGGACAACAGACATTATAGGACGCACACTTGTATTACCAATCAATAATCATAAAAGGAAGAGGAGCTGCATACAATGTGTACTACCAACAATAATCCTCCAAGCTAATGTGCAGGTGTATCAAAGCCAGCAGAATTAGATATAAAATAAAAGGCTCCTCACTTCTCATGGATGTATTGCATTGATATTTTAACATTAAAATGGAAAAATAAAAAAAGCTGTACAACAGGCTAGGGCATAATGATTGGCTACTTCATTGGATACAGTGCTTTACTGGCACATTATGAAGTGAGACCGGCCACAATAGTGCAGCCTACAATATTTTTTCTTAAATCTTGTCTTGTTCCACACATTGCTAGATTATGTAAAAGGGGTTTACTTCCAAAAACAGCGCCACTCCTATTCACAGGTTGGGTGTGGTATTGCAGCTGGGCTCCCTTGGAGTGAACAAGGCTGAACGTTAATATTATTGGTGTTAATTTTTAAAGCAGTTCCGCCATGTTCTTCTAATCCTAGCCAACCCCTATAACATGGGTTTAGTAGATAAGTTGCTTCTTTTTACATTTAGTAAAATTGTATGTCGACTGTTTCTGAAGGAAAATGTGGAATCTGCAACTTTATGCTTAAAAATTAAAATATTGCAATTAGGTAGAACAGGAATCATGTATTATCCGACGATCTCATAAGTACAGTTTGAGCTTGAGCTACTAGTGGGAAAAGTCAGGGATGCTTATTTTACATAACTAAAAGGAATGAAATGTGCTCTAAGGCAGTGAGTAAACTAGCAGAATGCTTCGGTGCATCACAAGAGGAGCTTCCATCAGATGAAGTGTCATAGGATGTAAATACATCATTTTTGTTGAAATGTGACGGAATATAGGTACTAATATTAAGAGGTATTATTATAGTGATAAAGTGTAAGATATAAACAGATTCCAGCTGATGAACTACAAGTTACAGCTGATGGACTAGTTGTCGAAGGCTAAGTCACATCACCTATAGGCACTGCGGTGGTGGCCACTTGTAATAGCTACTGAACATTTATCACCCGGAGGAGACAAAATAGCTCAAAAATGGTTGAGAATTGAACGGGGATCTAAAAAGTTGAAACACAGGTTTAAAGAAGACCTGTTCTCAGATCAAAATTAGCCACTTTTTGCCCTTACTTTAATCCCACTCCTCCCTGTGCATACCAATTTTTATTTTTTTAACTCCGCCATACAGTTTCAGAAAAATGGGCTTTTCATTTAGTGTTAATTTTTTATTAGACTTTATTGAGGAGGTGTGGCTCGCGGGGGGTAACAATGCAGAAGACACGCCCCCAGATAATGCCGTGAGACACGCCCCCTTAAGACACTAAAAAGACTAATATCTCTGGAACCATATAGCGGATTTGAGAAAAACAAAAACAAAAAAAAAAATGATAACTCAAGGGAGCAGAGGGAATAAAATAAGAGCAAAATTTGGCCACTTTTGACCTGGTGATAGTTCTCCTTTAAGGATAGGTAATAACCATGAACATTGCAAAATGTGTCAGAGTAGCATTTCCCTTACCACAAGGGCTTCCATGTACCCGAAATATGTCCATTTCTTAACCCTTTGTGATACTGTACCGATATCTTCTTGAAATTTGTATCCATTGACTCCCATCACCCAGTTACGACGGCACACACGTACTTCACATCCCATGGTAGTTAATGTGCTTTCCCAATTAGGTGTTGCTATGGGCATGAAGGTTATTTATAAAGCTTTCTAATTGGGGAATCACCAACGCCTATTACATAAAAGCATTAGCGGACGGTGCCTTTACAAAGCCTATAAAATGTCCTTGCTGATATTAGCAATCTAACAGGAGCCCGGCTACGTGGCCGCCAGACCAATCGTTAAAGATTGTTGTTTTAATAAAACTTGCGTCATTTCTGTGTGTCACTGGAGAGTCGGGCAAATAAAGATAGTGAGAAATGCTCCGAGCGGAAATCTTCACTGGTTACCGAGCTGGAACATAACAGATCTGATATACGGACATCAATACAAATCTTTCCCAAGACTGCAATTCCTCCCGTGCATTACTGTCCGCCCGACTCAAAGCGCTAGGTCTCTGTCTCTTAAACGCCACAAAAAGCATCATTTATCTGGGGAGGCGTTACATATATCTGGAGATGGGAAACTCTCATTCAACTGAAGAACCATCTACACTAATAAAGTCTTTAATACATTCCCAACCTCATGGCGGCAAACTTTCGGAAGCGCTTACAAATACCAACTCCTGCCTGCAGATGATAGGAGTTGTATCATAGCACTTGTGGCGGTGATGGGCAAATGATACGACTATTACTCGGAGTTAGAGTTGGGCAAAAAAAAGATTTGCAGGACCCTGGTCCAGTGGCCATGTTGGTAGTCCGTGGACACCGGAGCACAACCCTGAGAATGTCCTTGTACCTATCGTTCTGGCGCAATGTCATGCATTCATCTGCTCATCAAGACACGCCAGGGATGCCGGCTGGTAGAAGAAGCTTCTGGTGGCCCTGGTCTACTGACGTGGCGGTAGAAGGAGCTTCTGGTGGCCCTGGTCTACTGACGTGGCCACTGGACCACGATCCTACAAATCTCTTTGCACAATGCTAATCCGAGTTCTTTTGATTATTTTGCCATATAATAGGGTGGTCTCATGAAGATGACCTCATTTTGAAATTAAAGTGGCCTGGTGATCAGCTGATCATCTCGGGTTTGGTATCTAAAATCCCTAACGATCAGCAGCCTTAGAGAAGGGACAATGCTCCAGACATAAATTTCCACCCACGTAATTCATCATTACAGAAACCCCTTCCATGATGGAATTTGCCCTAGCATGACATATGGAAAGAGGCCGTCAACTGCTTATAATCATTTATGGAACGCCATGATCTGGAAATTAAAGGGGTGGTCAAAGTTTTGCAGGCTATGGGCAGGAAAAAGGATAAAATAAGCATTAACCACCTATTTAATTCTCTGCTATTCCAGCAGTCCCTGCGGTCCTACAACGCCGACATCCTACACGTGACTGATAAAGACGATCACTGGCCTCAGTGATCACGTGTCGTATTTGGCAGCATAACCGTGGAGGTCAGTGAATGGCAGCAATGGGGATGAGAATGATACACGTGACGCCATCGCTGCAGAACTGGTAGGGACCGCAAGAGAAGTAGAAATGGAGCACCAGGCGACAGAATAAGCGAAGAATGTTTACTCTACTAGTTTATACCATAAACCCCAAAATCCCAGACAAAGACCTTATAGAAAAGATAGGATTTTTGGATAGCTTTATAGACATTATGGGATATGTGACCAACACAGGCAGAAGAAAAAGAAACTGGAATAGAGCTGAAGACCCTTAGACCTGAATGTTGTGGGTTTTTTTAATGAAATTCTTGCTTTTGCGATTTGATGGAAGATTTGAGGTCCACATTGTTCCAGACTGGATGCATCAAGTACATCTAGCCAAAGTATTCTCTACAGCAGACAATGGAACACACCACCACTTATTACTGCGTTACCGATGTCTCTGTCAAGCTCAACAAAAACATTCTTTGCGTGGTCCTACGAGCACGGAAACAAGGAATGACATGAGTTTAAGAGCCCGAGGAGCAACATCCATTTGCAACCTATTAGATTGTCTGAGTTCTTGCAAAACATTTCTCTTATTCCATATCAGAAGTTATCATTTTCGTAAAGTGCACAAAGTTAGAAAGTAGGGCAGCAAAAAAGATGGGTTCTGCTAAATCAGTGCAGGTTTTATTGTCGCTCCAGCGTCACAAGAAAACAAGCCCTCGAGGGTCGCACAAAAAGTGTAAAGGGACCGTCATTGCCTGTGGAAGTCACAAAGATGGCTACGATCCAACTACACTTTCTCCATGCAGTTTGATAAAGGACCCTCGAGGTCTGAAACGTCGCTTGTTTTCTTGTGAGGCTGGAGCTACAATAAAACCCGCACTGATTTAGTATCGCAGCGTCCTGAGTGCTGTCCTACTTAACGGATCTTCTTCGACCCGGTGGGACTTGCACCAAACTCTACATTACGAGTACAAGAGTGGCTGAAAAACACATCAGATAATCTCTTTAAGTATAGAAACACATTTCTGTCTCTTTCTAATGTACAAGAAACAATGTCTTATTTTATGTAAACAGTCATTGCTTGGAGGTAATGAAATGAAAAAGTAAATCTAAAAAACATTTAAAAATATCAAAAGTCATAATTACATTCACTACCAATGTTAGACTTGGGTATTTCAGAGCAAAAAGATTTGCAGGATGCAGCCCGGTACTCCGTGGCATCCAGACCACGGTCCTGCGAACCTCCTCGGCACGTGTGGGGATACCGGCATCCAGGGAACCTCTCCTGATTACTAGGCCCCATGACGTTGTGGTGAGACGCTCGTCATGAGGTCACATCAAGCCTCGTGACTCGCGGTGGGCATATAGTAAGAAAGGGAAGGCAGGATGCCGGCTTTCATGTGCAGGCAGAGGAAGTTTGCAGGACCTCGGTCCGACAGCGTGAATGTTGGACTAGGGTCCTGCAAATCTTTTTGCTTAACGCTAGTATTTTTTCAGACATTGCAAACCCACAAATCAATGCATGGCCAAAATAGGCTGTCAGGGTATGATGGAAGTTTAGATCTGCAGGTTTTTGGGCCGCTGTAATAGAAGGATTCTTACCTTGGCCCTTCCTGTACTCTGCAGGATGTGCACCAGGGCACAAGCCATCTCCTCCTTGTTGCGGACGCTGATCACTGGCTCCAGCACAGAACAAAGCATTGTATAGTTCACGGTAATAAATTCTGCAAACTCTTTGTACTGCTCCATGGGCAGAATGGTGATCGTCTGATATCGGGACTTGATCCGGATAGAAGGTCCCACCGTTTTGCCTTTGTTTATGGTGGGTGTGCTTACAGGGTACCACTTCTCTACAAACTGCCTGCCAGTCACACTGGCCATAGGAATGTTCACTAACCCCACATAATTGTTCTTATCCTTCTTCTTTTTCTTCTCTACGTCCTTGTAGATGTGCACGGTGATATTGTGTAGAGGGGGCAAACCATAAAACTCAAAGTGCTCTCCCCAAAAGATATTGTCTGCCTTGGTTTTGCTTGTGGTGCGTGCAAACAGCGTATCGTCCAGACAAAGCTCACAAAAATACTTCTTTTTAGGGGCCAAATCCTTGGCCTCGATGATCCACAGGCGCAAGACATTTTCTGCCCGACGGCAATTGTCCTAGAGGTGCGAGAGGAGATTAGAATATTTGTTTTGCAATTTTTTTTCTACAAGTGCAAGAAGCTATTTTCATTTTTCACAACAAAAATTGGACATTTTTAATCCAGCTTACCCCTCAAACATTTATACTGGTGGACCCTCAAGCAAGCATTAATGATGGCCATTCCAATCATTAATTGGTGAGGCTCCCGGTCATCCAGCACACCCACAATATACACAAGTCATACCACAAATAGGGTGTCTACATAAGGAGATTCCATCCAGCCCCTAGACCTGTAATGTCAATGTCAAGTAATATTGTATAATTCAGGCTGTGTATATGAGAAGTCCAAACAGCAATAGAGTAAAATAGAGCGTATTTTCACATCTGTCGTTTTCTTGTGAGTTCCTGTCTGACTCTACAACCAATCTCCTGAACTAATAGCATTGGATGTGCTTAAGATGTTATTAGTTCAGGTTACGAGGCCGATGATCGGGATGGGACATCTACGGATGCAAAAATACAGTTGCAAAATGGTAGTATGAATAAGCCTTAAAAGGGAAGATTGCCAAAATCGCAAATTATCCTGCCCTGAGCATAGCTTAGGGGATAAATGCCCATTGCTAGAGGTCTCAAATGCTGGGACCTCTAATAATACTCAGAATGATGCTCTGGAACCTCCAAAAATGGGGCTCTGCCGACTCCACTGATAAATAAAGTGGAGGTGCACTTGCTCAGCCTCTGGTCCACTCATGGGACTGCTGGAGAAAGCGGAATATCTCCATCAGTATCATTGGTAATGAATGTAGAGAAGGTCGAGCAAGCGCACCTTCACACCATTTAAGAAAAGGCTCTTGAAAATTCCCAATCCTGTGGTTCTTAGGATCGCTCAGGGTCCAAACATTGAGACCCCAATTTTGTGACTCCCTAAGGATAAGATATTTTGAGGAAACCTCTTTAAGACATCAAAAGCCAAAGAAACCTCTAAATGCATCTTATAACCTTATCTCACATAGTGTTACGTGGGGGGGAAAAACCCCTGCCTATTCCTGAAGATGCACTTAATTCAGCTATGGAAGGCGGGAGGACTTTCCACAGCCGTCTCATTTTCCTTTACGCTTACCTTGTTTGGCTGGACTGTTCGGCGCAGGTTTTCCATCCACTTATCTCTCTCGGCAGCTGAGGAGCAGCTGAAGCATTTACTACCACTGGAGTAAGTTACCTGGTAGACGTACAATGGGAAGAAAAACGCGAAGAAAGAAACCAAAGGTCACAAAAGAGACTGAAGACAATCATTCAATCTGCATCTCATAATAATACATATTCATTTTACCTCAAAACAGAAGTCCTGTCCCAGGATGCTGCTGTGTAACGGCTTTACCAAAATTTTATCCTCTGACCCCAGATCCAAAGCCTCCACTGCGCTACCAGGACTCAGCAAGGACTCATGAGAACGGGATTCTTTCAGTTTGGGTAACCCACGTGTTCTACATGGAGAAGACAGCCTCGTTAGCATGGCGGCTGGACATCATGACATAACACTTATGTAAGCTATGTTTTTACCAATTTGGTCTCGAAAAGATCACCGTTAAAGACCTCTAACCAGTCAGCCAGAACCATACTCTACAATAATGAGTGACAATCGGTGATCGTTGACTTATGAGGTAGCTATATCCAATCGGTGGCATCAGAAAGACAACTTTCTTCTTAATTTGCTCGTCTTTTCCCCAGGGAGCATTTTTTCTGGCCTCCCTATGCCAATCTGGTACGCTCCACAGAGACAACTGGTTCTTTACAGGGTCATACAGAGGACAGAGGGAGGCCTACAGCAAATATTAAAATGGGTCCTAATCATTTTTATTTTCTTTACAGTCTTAAAGTGTCCAAGTGTGTTTTTTTCTCCCTAAATCCTTCTCCATAATCCTTGGGCCATCTGACCAATGAGTTGCACAGCTTTACATAATCTGACAGTAATGGTGGGGCCCGGTCTCCCCATGGGCCCCATAACATATGCCCCATAGTCCTTTGAGACAGGTGTTAGAATTCAAGAACCATTTTTCCAATTGTAAAAAAAAACCTCCCAAATATTTTCACACACTTTTTCCTTAACTCAATTCACTTATCTATACCAAGTTGAAGAATGAATGTTACTTTGCATTTTTTTCAAGTCTCAGACATTTTATTTTAACTCTATCCCAATAAAAACCTAAAAGCAACAAAAATTATCATAATCATTAACAATAATTATCCTCATAAAAACACAAACTTATCCATTGAATGCTCAGTAACAAATTGCCCAGGATGACCCTAAGGCCTCTTTCAGATGTTCGATTTTGCGTACAAGTTGTGTCCATGATTTTCACGGATAGCAGTGATATGCTATTCATGTATCAAACTTTTTCCTTGGACTAAGAGGTCCGTGAAAAATGGCAGAGACATGTCTGATTTTAATCCGAGGTTGGATCAAAATAGGAAATGCAAGTCTGAGTCAATGAAAATATCGGACCGCACTTGGATGACTTTCGAGTGGGGTCTGATTTTCACGATTTGCAAAAATGGAGAAAGCGGAGAAACTTTTTCTTGTTCATAATCTCTACATGTACGATAAAAATCGAATGATACTCCGACCACACTCCGATCAGAATAATCGGTCTGTTTTCATACGTGGAAAAATCGGACGTGTGAATGAGGCCTAAACGAAGAGTAAAAAATGGCAAATGTTCTCACATCCCTCAGGGATACAAAAAATGTGTGAAATCTGTGTCTCAGGTGGAAACTTCTCCACCAATAGAGAAGCCCAAGCTTTGGTTTCTCCAGGTCTTCCTCTTCCGCACACTTATATTCCCAGTTATGACTTTTTTAACTACTTTGACGCTGGATTCTTCCATGGTAATGAGCCAAACTCCGCCGCTGCGGAAAGCGCAAGTCTTCTACAAATAGCACAGATTAATTTTTAAATACCCGTTGACTACGGATGCATTAGTACAGTGAAAGTTATGCAGGTTGTGATCCAAAAATAAAAAACATGACTTACATGAAGCAATTATACAGCCACCTAGCTGTGCATGCCCAAATCATCGCAAGGATTTCATATCATTGATTCTCGCCCATCTTCGTTCCTTTGCACGAAAAAGGTCGATGGTCACATGCCAACGCCAGGAAATTAAATCTGCCGGGAGGGATGATGTCCAATTGCCAAGTTGGGTTTATTATCTGGTCGGAGACGTCTTCGCCAATCTCTTAGCATTAAAGAAAATGCCGAATTCCAATCATTCCGGAGTCAAGGACCGAATTGGCTGCCAGTGAAATGAAATCTGGCTTCAAATAGCTGGCTACTGCATCCTTCCCCTCCTCCTCCTCCGCCAGCATCCCGCCCCTCAGGTAGCACAGACGCGGTCCCGGTGTGCCCGGGCTGCTGCACTCTGGGCCTGTTGCTATGACGATGCACCTATAAGCAGATTACCGCTTGCAGGCGAGGAGCAGGCAGAAGCTGCAGCCGGGTTGGCTCAGAGAGCATGCTCCGTAAACATGGCAAAGGTGACCTTTCCAAGCAGCTTCCCTTGCATAAACCCAACCGGAGCAGGAGGCAGCTAATATGGGAGAGGAGGAAAGGAAGAGATGGGGGGGGTTCTTAAACCGAGCGCAGTGGTCCCAAGAGGGGACAGATCAGCGACATTCAATGCGTCAAACCTCCTGGAAGAATCTCCTATGGGAGAACTCATCACCTTCCAGCTTTTACAGACATCTGCTACATTTCCGACTAACCCCTAATTCATGTCAAGAGAGTGAAAAATATGAGACAGGGGACCGTAAAAAGACGAGGCAGCAGAGGGGCCACAAATCTGCGGTACACATTCCCAGCTAATGAGCGGCCCAAGCACAGAACATCGATTCTCGCATCCGAAGCAATGAGCATCGGGTACCACTGCATAAGGACAAGCGGATCCCACTGGAAAGAAAAGGGTTAAAAGAAAAAAAATTGAAAAAAAAATCCAATTGTCTAATGCTTAACCCTTAAGTAACGAGAGATCAAACCGCCGGAAGCCAAGTGCATGATGCAAGGAGAATGAATGACAGAGCTCTTCCCGTATTACTGGAGAACTGAGCAGTGCTCTGCTGGCCCTGTACACACACGGATAATCCCAGGGAAGCAGGATTACAGTAAACTGCACGAGCCGCGGTGGCGGGGAGGGGTCCTAGGAAATCTGCCTGTACACAGTATCTCACAACAAGCAACATGAGCTTAATGGTTAGTGTCCGGTATTAGAAGACACCATCACTACGTTGGATGACCGATCTCGGCAATGTGAAGTCATTGGTGGAGCACAGCGTATGCGCAAGCCATCATTGTACACCTCCTTAGAGGTGCAAATCGGTCCAAGATCGGCCTGCAATGCAATCCCGACAGCCTCATAGAAGTGAATGAAGCTTTTATTCTCGGGTCGGCAGAGCCACGGCCAGTATGTGCATTAGCGGTCCAATCTTGGACAGATGTGCACGGATGTCTCAATGAGTCCATTGCAAAAGACCAATCGAAAAAAACAAATAATTATATGGTAGCTCTCCAGACAATAATACCAAACCAGTGACCTCTGGGAGCATCGGTGGTCTCATGACCTCTGGGAGCATCGGTGGTCTCATGACCTCTGGGAGCATTGGTGGTCTCATGACCTCTGGGAGCATCGGTGGTCTCATGACCTCTGGGAGCATCGATGGTCTCATGACTTCTGGGAGCATCGGTGGTCTCATGACCTCCCCTTGATATTACGCAGACTATTCTGTGTCAACCAGTAGTTAAGGCCAAGTATCGGACTCTGTTCCTCAGTGTCCGCAAGCTGCACAGCCTGCTCCCATGCGGCTGGTTACTCACTGCAGTGTTTGCCTATATGCTGGGAGCTTGTCATAGGCCCATGTACCCAACAGTCCCAAAGAGTACCCTATCTGTCTCCGTTTGGCTGCTGCACCTTCATCTTGCTGTACAGAATAGCGTAGTCAATGGAGGGGGCTTCTAGTAAAAAAAATATATATGTCTACCGAGTAGTAAATAGTTTATACTCAACATGGGAGCCTTGGTCGAATGATGCCCCTCTGTACCTATTTAGCGAGCAAACTTCCCAGAAAAGGAGTAGAGCTTACCCCATCTCAAAAATAAAAGTTGGCACTTTCATGGCAATAGTTACTCTACTCCACCCCATTAAAATGAAAGGCGGCACGGATTTCCATTGTCTCCTGCTTGTAGATCAGATATGCGTGACTTTGCATCCTTCTGTGCCAATTTTGCTATGAAGCTCAAAAGGAACCTGGAGCTGTAACTAGACTTTCCTTTACCTGGAGAAAAAATACAATTTACTGCCCTCGCCCTGTATCTCAACACCTTGGTCCCAGGAGATCTATCCTTAGGACTCCCCCATCGAGACCCAGCACCACTTGTACCCCCAGCTAAACCATGCACAGGCTCACTCAGTCCATGGGAAAGGGACATGTACCCATTTTCATGTAACCCAATGCAGCTACATGGGGTACCTCGTGCCCCCATGGCTGCACTGGTAGTTTTGGGTCCCATATGACTGTACCATCCTTTACATGTTTGACTGCTGCTCCGTGTAGTGCCTGATTCTCAGGATCAGTGGCATCCAACCCAAAGACCAGCATGTCCTCACCTATACACTACAGGTCATCACCTATACACTACAAGTCCTCACCTATACACTACAGGTTGTCACCTATACACCACAAGTCGTCATCCATACACCACAAGTCGTCACCTATAGACCGCAAGTCGTCACCTATACACCACAAGTCGTCACCTATACACCGCAAGTTGTCACCTATACACTGCAAGTTATCGCCTATACACTACAGGTCGTCACCTATACACCACAAGTCTTCACCTATACACCGCAAGTCATCACCTATACACTGCAAGTCAACACCTATACACTGTCATCAACTATACACTGCAAGTCATCACCTATACACTGCAAGTCAACACCTATACACTGTCATCAACTATACACTGCAAGTCAACACCAATACACTGCAAGTCATCACCTATACACCGCAAGTCAACACCTATACACTGTCATCAACTATACACTGCAAGTCATCACCTATACACTGCAAGTCAACACCTATACACTGCAAGTCAACACCTATACACTGCAAGTCAACACCTATACACTGCAAGTCATCACCTATACACCGCAAGTCAACACCTAGACACTGTCATCAACTATACACTGCAAGTCAACACCTATACACTACAAGTCATCACCTATACACTGCAAGTCAACACCTATACACTGTCATCAACTATACACTGCAAGTCGCCACCTATACACTGCAAGTCGTCATCCATACACTAAAAGTCATCACCTATACACTACAGGTCGTCACCTATACACTACAAGTCATCACCTATTCTAGTAATAATGACCTGGGCATTTAGAACCCATCTGTCAGCTCCATCATTTGCCCTGGCCATTACTTTTGTCTGACTATTACGTCCATATTGCCCAAGTATATGACGAGTTCAGTGGGAACCGTCATGGCTACTTGGTATCCTCGGCCTTCTGTTCTGCAGGTTTTCATGTAAACACCATTAGAAAATAAAGCAGCATCTGGGAATTGGGTGGTTGACGCTAATTACTTTGGTGCCACGGTTGAATTTGACCCATTTAAGAACTTGGCTAAAGAGGAGGGAGCCTTTTACAACCACTCAGCGAGCTGCAGGACTTTATCATATTGCACTGAAATCTGCCGGGTAGGATTATGAAGCAGAAAAGGATAATGCGGCATTAATAGAGCCTCAGAAACCATCACCAGCAAAGACTCGCATTACATCCATTAGCCGATAAGGAGACAGGACGAGACGGGCATTCTGCATCGCAGCGACTGTACCGCACTCATCCTCCCGGTGCCAGCCGTCAGCTCGGCTTTACTGACTGCTAATCTAAAACCGCGCCGTGCCGAGACGAAACACTTCAACGAGAGTACTGTAAGCAATGTGCCATCTGATTCCTGCGCCCCGTCAGCACGTCCAGGTACAATTAATGCTGCGCCTCTCGTATGCTTCACCCTGTCTAGTTTTCATTTGTTAATTACTTAAATGCCCAGTCTTCCCTGCCAACCCTCTGGGGAGCGCGCAGACGTTGCATCTTAAGTGCTCGAGATTTATAGGGCTAAAAGGGAAGGGATGTCGGGTCGGATACGGTCACAAAAATGATTTTTTTGTTCCCGTCTGCTGGTGCCAGTTAATGTTTAATGCAGCTTATTAACCTTATCCTTCAGTTATTCCATAAAAGCTTTGGAGAGAAGCACCTACTGGGGACGTGTGTGGACGCTGAGCCGCTCACATTACATTATCAAGAAATCAAACAGAAAATTACACTTCTGTGTAACCTTTCTTACTACTTAAGCTTTACTGGAAATGCATCTTTTACCCAATAATTGTACTGGCGGCATTCCTCTGTGGGTATTACAGGATGCCTCCGAAGTGAACTATACCAGGGCACATCGTGCCTGTAGGACCCTACTGGGAGATATTTACTCAGTATTAGTTATACCAGGCGCACGGGAACGCTGGAAATCCAAGCTGTGATCCTCAGAAATCCTGAACGCAACTAAAATATTACAGAAAATATCTTCTATCCCCACTGCCTATATGGCAGCAATATATCACACAACAAGGCACACATTGTAATCACTCACAAGTCGCTTGTATCTCCAACTCTGATCACAAAGGAGCAAATAACTATTTAATAGGAAGCCAGAAAACTTCATTAAAAATTACCTACACTTTTTTTCCTTTATGTGAAAGGCCTGCAGATCCAACACCTAAAACCCCCATCAATTGCTCAAAACAATTATTACACAAGCGCTGCTCAGGAAGCGGCAGGAGCGCTGCTCAGGAAGTGGCAGGAGCGCTGCTCAGGAAACGGCAGGAGCGCTGCTCAGGAACCAGGAAGGCACGCCTTAGGAAGGCAGGAGCGCTGCTCAGGAAGCGGCAGGAGCACTGGTCAGGAAGCAGCAGGAGCACTGGTCAGGAAGCAGCAGGAGCACTGGTCAGGAAGCAGCAGGAGCACTGGTCAGGAAGCGGCAGGAGCGCTGGTCAGGAAGCGGCAGGAGCGCTGCTCAGGAAACGGCAGGAGCGCTGCTCAGGAAACGGCAGGAGCGCTGCTCAGGAAACGGCAGGAACGCTGCTCAGGAACCAGGAAGGCACGCCTTAGGAAGGCAGGAGCGCTGCTCAGGAAGCGGCAGGAGTACTGGTCAGGATGCGGCAGGAGCACTGGTCAGGAAGCAGCAGGAGCACTGGTCAGGAAGCAGCAGGAGCACTGGTCAGGAAGCAGCAGGAGCACTGGTCAGGAAGCAGCGGGAGCACTGGTCAGGAAGCAGCGGGAGCACTGGTCAGGAAGCAGCGGGAGCACTGGTCAGGAAGCAGCAGGAGCACTGGTCAGGAAGTTACAGGAGCACTGGTCAGGAAGCAGCAGGAGCACTGGTCAGGGAGCAGCAGGAGCACTGGTCAGGGAGCAGCAGGAGCACTGGTCAGGTAGCAGGAGGGCTGCTTGGGAAGCAGGAGTGCCGTGCCGCATTGAATTGTAGACTCTAGGAGCCATACGTGGCTGTGTGCAGAAGCAGCACCCATGTGACAAGTATTCTGAGCAATTGATGGGACACCTCTGGCCTTCATTGGGTAAATAGAGCCCTATAGATAAGCTGGACCACTGGTGCTCAGGCAGAAGAGGGCTCCTGTGCAACAACAGTAAATGGACCCTTTGCAGTGCAATAGTTCATCATGTTGCACAATTCCACCTGTTATGGAGGTGGATGGTGTCCCCTTACCTCTTGGGGCTGTACAGGTGGCACCAATGATATATGCTCTGGACATATACACCACAAGCTTTTCTAGACATTTATCTCAATCTGTTCCCACATCCCAAAAACCTTAATGACAAAGCTGCCTTGCCATGCTATTATGTACCCCTGATAACGAGGCACAAGGACCATTCAGTATACTAGGAAAGCAGGTGCTGGACTATAGGAAACATCCTACACCTGCAATGATCCAACTGTAGGAGAAAAATAATATATTTTATATAAATGGCCTATGGCCTAATAGAATGTATTTTTCAAAGCATTTTTCCATATGGCTCTTCCTTGGACTACTTTACTATAACATACGCTGGGCTCGGAGTGCACGGATCAGTGGCTGGCACTGGCCAACGGCAGGATAATGCAGCAATGGTAATCTTCTGCTTCTTGCACATTTACACTGCGGAGCGGCACGCTCCATCAGAAAGTCACATGCAAATACTAGGCTGATTATGCCAAGTGCCAGAGCGCGCACATTGTACTTTCTGTGTTTTGTGCAAAATTGATTTCGAAAATTACAGTTCATGAAAGGAGTAATACATAAAGTACAATAATATGTGCCGCACATTGGGCTCTGCCAACGGAGACTACAGCGCACATGTGAATGAAGCCTTACTCTTCCTGGAAATGTACGAGTACTGTGACACCAAGGTGTTATATTTCCCATCGTCGGATTGTGTCCTTACACACCCTGACAGCCTCACGCAGAAGAGAACGACACTGGATAACCCCCTTTAATATTGACTTATATTAAACAGGCCATTAAAAAGTGATTGGGGTAGAAGGTCAGCACAATAAATGGGTGCGTTGCAGGAGCCATGTCCCCTCCACTGCAGCACCTAGTGCTATCCATGGGAGTGTGCCGTGCTGCTTTTCAGGCCGATAGTGAGGGTAATGAGGGTCCGACCCCAAAAATCACACATGGAGGTTTTATCCTATGTACGTTAAAACTGGGGGAAAAAAGCAGTTTTACCTTTTTTGCACATACAGTTTTTTTTTTTTTTTCTCTATGTTCATTTGTTCCTTTTTTTGGAGACAAATATATTCCCAATCTTGCAAAAACGCAATGTTTGATTGCATGGAGTATCTTGAGATGGCATTTAAAAAGGCCATTAGTGGTAGCATCAAAGCAGATGGTGCTGCCACACGTCCGACAGTAACAAAACCCGTGGGGCACAGGCATTTAACAGATTTTATAACCTTTCCTGCAGCAAGTTTAATGTCTTTTATACTCTCAGACAACCCCTTTAAGCGGCATTCTGCGCCGTCAGTGTAGTGGACGGAGAAGAGCAGTCATTATGGTGGTCAGCACTTCATGACATCCCCTCTCCACTGACCAAGCACGAATGCTGTAAATAGCGCTTGGATTCTGCTGAAGGAGCTGGGAGGGCGGCGGGGCCAAATTCCCGGGAGATGCCCTCCAATATTACCCCAAGAGCTCGCATGAAAAAAGGAGAGCGGACATACTGATCTGACAACTACTGGTCACTGATGGCGACATGTTGGCACAATACCGTGCACTCCTAGGTAGGCAAACATGTGAAATGCCGAAAATCAGATTTTCACTTTAAGAGTGGTCATTCGAGGATAGGAGAAAAATGTCAATATAAGAAATAGTTAATATTCATGATGGCCTCCAAGAACTGAGCAGCTGATCAGTACGTGTCGGTACATGAAGTCCTTACCGTGAACCTACCTGGTATAGAGTGAGCCTGCAGAGCGGCTGCCCCAGGGTCTTCGGAAAGTAAAAGCCATGTCAGCGCTCCGTCATATTCAGGATGGCCAGTGTAAAGCTAGTGCAGTGGTCAGCCAGCACACACGGTAATGCCAGAAAATGACTTTCACATAATCTGCAGGAATCCGGCCCACGTGTTTAGCAGTCCGGAGGGGAAAAGAATCCAGCCCAGCTGTCAGCAGAGGCCGAGCTGCAGCCCTCCCATATCTCTTACATACATATTCCACAGCCATTCACTAGGCTATTTTGAAAACACAGACAACTACCGGCATCATATATTGGCCCATATGGACGGAATAAGGGGTTTCCCACCGGTAGAAGACGTGCCATAACGATAAAGGGCAACAGATGGGAACTACAAGAGCGGACATCAGCTAGACTCCAGTCTAATTGAGCATTTCCTGAGCCAACGGCAGCATGGTGGTCTCCAAAGGAGAAACCATACCCACTTAGACCCCATCAAAGGTCTAAGTTACCCATTAGCTTGCTCTACACTGATGAGGGGCATAAATGCCATACATGCAGTCTACAAATGAAGGACTCTTTTTTTTTTCAAAAAGGCTCATTAAAGAGTTGGACGTTGACTTATAAGATAGACACTTCCAATGACTTGTACATAGGAAGGCAGCTTTCTTCCTCTTGGATGAGGGATCATTTGTAGGCTTCTTTTCCCAGAGAGCATTTCTTGGGAAAATAATATTTAATAATCTAGGTGGTCTCCGCAAGCAAAAAGAGGAGTAGCCTACAAGCAGCCAATTATGTTATTCTAGAAAACAATTAACTCCAAAAGAACAATATATATTAGCGTTAATGCAAATCAATACACAGGACCCAGCCCAGCGGCCATGTCCGTAATCTGTGATCGCTGAAGAACCGTCTCTTACCGGAAGGTGTCCGCGTCTCTGCTCTTGATTAGCCACCCGACCAGCAAATCAAAAGAGCTGTGGATGCCGTCTGGTAGGAGGCTTTCTCAGGGATCCCGTCCAGTAGTAACAGGTTACCAACATAGCGCATGTGTGGGCGGTTGTGTAGCATGGGCTGTCAATCAAAGTGTGGGGGAGTGATTACAATGCTCTCACTGTGTAGGGAGTGTTGACTGTAGTCTCCAATGACTGGCAGCAAGCAGCTGCAGTGAGGATATAAGTTTATTTTCTCCCTGAAGCCGCTGCTTCAGTACAGCAGGCACGATTCTCACGCCATTTACTTGCAGACTGACCCTATATGTGCCGGTAAATAGTGTTTGCTGATCACTGGGGACCACAACCCAGGACTGTGGGGTGAATCTATCCCAGGGGAGGCTCGGCTGAGGAACTAGAGAATCACTGGTCTCCATCATTCGTCAGAATCGTTCTTAGTACTAGACAAGAATTGGAGGAGGCCATGGTGAGGAACCGGTGATCGTGCAAATGTTACTTTGGTGATAGGATACTGGAATTGAAAGGTTCCCTCCAAGTGACCATTTAGATACTTCTGGATGAGATTACTCTCCAGATTCCTGAAGCTCATGAAGTTTGCCAATAGGTAATACCATCTTAGAAATAAGCACATACCCCTCCATGGAGGCGGTGAGCACGGTCTATTGCGCCACGTAGTGTAAGTAGCGATGTGATAAGTGGGCATCGGCCCTTTCAAGATATGGGAAATAAAGCCAAACCAGAATCTCCACTTGCAGACCAGCTGTTTCACTGTTTTTACCCTTCATCATCGCAATGTAAGAAATTGGGTGACTGGCCTTCGACAGGGGTAAACACCACCAAACTTGGAGAGGGAGACTTATAGGCCATGCATTATTTCGGATTGAGCATGTACTATAAGTCTCCCTGTGTCAGTTTGGCGGTCATCTGGAGAAACTTTACTCATCTTAAAAAAAATTAAAAAAAAAAAGTGATGACAAATCGCAAGGTCGCATGTCCCAGCCATTCCTGAGAATGAAGGCGACATAGTGATGCAACCTATGACAGGTCCCCATCACAGCAGTGTTCCCGGCCACTCAACTGTGCAGGGAACGACAGACTGGTAAAAAAACACCCTGGGAGTTGGGACTGACCCTTTTAAAGGAGAAACAAAATCAGAAAATTACCTATTGCTAAAATCAGGCTCTTATGGTAATTTTAACTTATTTTATTTGATTTTTTTCATATAGAAATCAGCATTAAAAAAAGAAAAATCCTAAATATTTACATTGACCACTAGAGGTATTTTAGACTCCAACTTCCTGTTCTGTAGAGATGACTTTTCAGCATTCTCATTATCTTCACAGAGAGGATTACAATGACAGAAAACATATCTTTACAAGGCTAATATCACCTGTTGCGATTGGTGGATCCTGTGTTGTCACAGCTCACCTCCTCCCCTCCCTTCAGAATGGCTTTTGCACACCCTCATTAGCTGCATCAATAAAATGGCCACGGCCTGAGTCTGTTCACGGCAGCTAATGTGCATGTGAATTTCTGAAGTCTAAAATATCCCTTGTGGGCAATATGATAATTGCAGGTTTTCTAATATTTTTTTTTTTTTTCAGATCATGATCAGTATTTAAAAAAACAAAAAAAACAAATGTTTCATTTAAAAAGGATTTTAACAGTAGGTAATGTTCTGATGACACATTCCCTTTAAGCACCCTCACGAAAAGTGATTAGCAAAGGCCTCTGGGAGCTGGAACCAATAAGTCAGACGTTACGAGCTGACAGGCATTGCCGTATAGAAGGCAAATCACTTTGAGAAGATAAATGGGAATATGAGCGAACACATTCATGCCAGAGACTCCATGCCAAAACGAGAGCTGTGAAAGGAACATTAACTTTAGAGAATAGTCAAACAGATACAATTGCTACTAAGCATGAATACACAAGGAACAATAAAGCCCGGATTATGAATGCATCGCACAGTTGTGTTAAGAAAGGAAACATTTGCGGAATTCGCCGAACAGAAAAGCTGGGGGCAAACTACCAAGAGCAAGACGTTCAGACTCTCAGCGAGGCCTGGAGGGTGGGGAGGAGGGAGAAGTTCTGCAACAAAGGGCCAAAAACAGCGTCTCGCTGGTGGGAATATATCCAAGAGAAAAGTCTCACTGCACCTTTTGTGCTTGGGCTCTATGGGATTGGGAAAGATATACATGTAACCTACCTATGGCCAGATTTTCATAGTACCGTAATTAGTGACCAATTACTGGATCTATTGGATCATCTCCAGATCACTGCACCAGATAGTACAACACCTCTGTGTCTACGGTCACTCCCAAAGAGTCATTATATCAGTACCAAGAGGAGAAAACCAGTTTACAATAAAATGGGAATCTGTCAGCAGGTTTTACAGCACGATGTAGGGGCTGAGCCCCTGATTCCGGCGATGTTTCACTTTGCTTACTGGGTACAGCAGTTGTGATACAGTTTTCTCTGATGCAGATGTAGCAGAGCTTGGAATGCTGAGCCCTGTATAACCCTGCCCACACCACTGATTGGCAGATTTCTGTCAATAAACAGTGTACAAAGAAAAGCCAATCAGTATTGGGGGCGTGGCTGGACCAGCAGGTACGAGACACCTAGTCCTGTAGTGTAGTGATAATCTCCTGCTGATAAAACACTGATTGTATTGAAACAGCAAAACACAGCCCAGTCACAGACACATCACTAGAATCAGGCTCTCCGCCCCTACATCATGGTGCTCTCAAACTATATAGCAAAAACCTGGTGACAGACTTCCCTGAAAAGAAGAATCTTCAAGGCGACTCTCCAGTTCACAATAAATGCATAATGCTCAATTAAAAAACTAAGTGCTCCCATTTTTTATTTTTCCAGTATGATTGGTCTGATTGTCAGTCTCCATTTTCTTTTTAAAGTGCCAACTTCTCAGACTTATTGTGCTTTAGGAGTCCAAGACACCTCCCCCTCCTCAGGTTACTGTACAAATTTTATTGAGAATTTTAGTGACCCGTTAATTATTTTGCAGGCTATTACAGCCAAACCATTATAATCCGCACATTGGGGATCGCTGATCCTCATCTCTAACGCTGTGTGCTGCTCATATTGTAATTAGAAGACTGTACTGCAAAAATACATAAAGAGATTCCCTAAGTGACCAATCAGGAGAAGAGATGATCCCAGGGCATTCGCTTCACACCTAAGGTGCTTTATCATATTATCTCAGCAATGTATAAAGTGAGGGTCCGGTAATGTGTGATCGACTAATGCATGACTGAGTAATAGGATATAATTAGAGGACACGGGTTCCGAGTACAAGTACACCTTTACGCAAACATTAATTAAATACTTAAAGGGGCATTCCACTTTAGCTAAATTTTTACCTATTGTGTAGGTCTGACGACAGGGACCTAAAACAATCCAAAGTATGGGGCATCCTTGTCCCTCATGTACCTCAATTTCACGGAAGGAGCTTAATGGAGTGGGCTAGTTGAACATAAGCACCGATGAACATACATTGTGCTGCAGTGGTGGGTGGCTCCAGTGGTTAGACCCGCAGAGGCCCAACAATCAAGACCCACGCAAGCCCAACAATCAAGACCCGAACAGGCCCAACAATCAGGACCTGCAGAGGCCCAACAATCAGGACCCGCAGAGGCCCAACAATCAGGACCCCCACAGGCCCAACAATCAGGACCCGCACAGGCCCAACAATCAGGACCCGCACAGGGCCAACAATCAGGACCCGCACAGGCCCAACAATCAGGACCCGCACAGGCCCAACAATCAGGACCCGCACAGGCCCAACAATCAGGACCCGCACAGGCCCAACAATCAAGACCCGCACAGGCCCAACAATCAGGACCCGCACAGGGCCAACAATCAGGACCCGCACAGGGCCAACAATCAGGACCCGCACAGGGCCAACAATCAGGACCCGCACAGGCCCAACAATCAGGACCCGCACAGGCCCAACAATGAGGACCCGCACAGGCCCAACAATGAGGACCCGCACAGGCCCAACAATGAGGACCCGCACAGGCCCAACAATGAGGACCCGCACAGGCCCAACAATGAGGACCCGCACAGGTCCAACAATGAGGACCCGCACAGGCCCAACAATGAGGACCCGCACAGGCCCAACAATCAGGACCCGCACAGGCCCAACAATGAGGACCCGCACAGGTCCAACAATGAGGACCCGCACAGGCCCAACAATGAGGACCCGCACAGGCCCAACAATGAGGACCCGCACAGGCCCAACAATGAGGAGCCGCACAGGCCCAACAATGAGGAGCCGCACAGGCACAACAATGAGGAGCCGCACAGGCCCAACAATGAGGAGCCGCACAGGCCCAACAATGAGGAGCCGCACAGGCACAACAATAAGGACCCGAACAGGCCCAACAATAAGGATCCGCTCAGGCCCAACAATAAGGACCCGCACAGGCAACAATAAAGAGCTATCCAGGAGGTAAGAGACAATTTATCTTATCAGGGACAACCTTTTAAGCTATGAGACAATGGAATCAGTGGTGTGGGATGAAAAAAGGAAGTGGGTAACAAGTAACTGGTTCCCAGCAGGAGCAAAAATTTCTAATATGAGCCAAGGAGAAGCCATTTACCAGCTTTATAGCTATAACTTATTATGTGATTGGTATACAGTCTCAGGACCACAGAGAACACTCCCCACAAAGCAAAATCACCAATACAACCTACCTCTGTACATTTAATCATTATGTTTTGTCTTTTTCTGTTCAGAGGCTAATGTGAACATGCACTTACACGCTGCATGTACACCAGGTTATAGCCCAGTTCATACCTTTGGGGGTTTTCACTCTGTTTGCATCATGTGCATATAAAGGTGTGTCCTGCCTTTCCTTTAAGCTGGACATTATATATTGATGTGGTCTCCCATGGCTGTGTATCCACTAATTGGGCTCAGTCCCTCTCAGCCCTTATCCACATACATGTCACTTGACAAATGATAACGTTTTTAATATTAGAGTTAGGACTATTCCAATTATGGTCACCGTGGAGTGGCGAGACGGCTTTTGCATTATTTTTTTTTTCTATCAAAAAGCATGTCATCTAAATACCGCATATTATTTTCATGGACTAGGCTGTTTATTTATTTACTGCAGGATATTTAATCATGTTTCGGTCTATTGTTTTCACAGTCAACAAAGAATGCTGGGAGATTTCAGCTCTAAAGCCTGCAGACAAAAATGCAGCTCTGACCTAAGACACAGGCTGTAAATCTGGATAAATATCAAGTCAATTAATGTATTTTTATGATACTATTATTGTCCTACATCTATTAAAACAAGTAGACAAGTTGTTAAAAAAAAAGTGTGCAAGAGACGACAATCCTGTCTTCTGCCACAGACCGGGATCCCACCGGGTCAGATTCAGCCCAATTAGTCAGCTAATTGCTGCAATAAACCCACCTTCGTCCTGTGAAGACGTTATAAATCTCCTCCGCTATATTTTACATGTAGACATCGCCCCTTGGGATGCTCGTCACAAGTATTTTATATCCTGGCCACAACTCTGCAAATTAATAAGGCTCCGGCCGCTTCTCTGTGCGCCAGATTTATGGCGCTATACATCACTCAGCCTGGGTCACGCGAGTGCGCCGCAGCAGTGCGCCAGGACTGCTCGAAATTGCCAAACACATCATCCAAATGGGCGCAGCCGATCTTACCTGTCACTGTCCGCCGGCCGCAGTGATGGGAGGCGGAAGCTCGTGTTTCGGTCCAGCTTTGACTGACTCTTTGTCCTCTTTATTGAGCCTTTTAGACGCTTGCTGAAGAAGCCCTGCGGGGAGAAAGCGGGAGGTGGTGAGAGCCTGGAATGTCAGTGTGAGGAGACTTATAAACCATGCATGCGCCTCTGGGAAATGTAATATGCAAATTGCCATTTCACCCATGGGAAGTAACAATCCTAAAAGTCAATATAGACCCTTTAACGAGCCTTGCCAGATGACTTCGGATAAAAGCCAAACCAAAATCTCAATTTGCAGACACGTGTTCCGGGGTGTTGCCCCTCGTCAGTGCAAAGTATGAGATCTGATTTGGCTATCCGTGTTTTTCACATGCCCATTATAGTCTATGGGTCTGTTCACGTGTCCGGGTTCTTTTGCGGATCAAGGGACCACAACCCCCCTCCAAAAAAAAAAAATAAAAAAAAAAAGAGACATGTACACTTTTGATCCGACAGATCTAGCTTGCTAATGCAATGTGTGTGTGAAAAAACTGGATGACCTACTGATGCCATCTGTGATTCATGCGGTTGAGGCATTTTTTATGGTTTAATGGGTTAAAAGCAGCTCCAAATTTTTTTTTTAAACAAAATGAAGTTTGGAAAAAAAATTCATTACACATCCTGAGGCTCCTGCTTCACAAAACTAAAAAATGCTGTCTGCACATTGCATCTGTGCCCTAACCAGCAAGGACAAGTGGCGCACATCTATGTAGAGCGCCATTTACGTGACAGAGCCCACAAGAGTGCCCAAGTCTGTATCGTCATACCTTTCTTTTTTCCCCACAAGTATAGCAAAGCGCTGATGGCTACGCTATTCTATCCAGAAGGCGGGGATCACACACAAAAAATGCATAATGGAAGACATGAATGCTGTGTACATAGGACCCGAGATAGAAATAGGAGAAGGGGTGTACTTTAAAAAAAAAAAAAAAAAATTGCAGATCCAACTTGCATTCGGCACTTGTGTAATACTGGAGGACCACCCTTAGGGGCGCTGTAATGGCTTCCATTAGTATTTGTCACTGCGCATCTTTGACTTCTCCAGCGGCTCCATAAAACATTAAACTACTTCTTCACACAAGGGGATAAGTCAAAGACTAATATTTCCAGGTGTTTTGTACAAGACACAGGGATAAATGCTCCGTAACAATCAGGATGCGGTCACATTGAATGGAGCTGAATACGTCCCCTGGAAATGAGGAAGCCTGCCCAAAACAGAAACGCTCCAGTTACAGCGATGCCGCGGGGACGGATCTCAAAAGACGCGTCGTCCGCCACGACAGTAAATGATTCATTATCGCAGTAGAGACGTTTCCGCTTGCAGCTGCCGGCACATTTCAAGATGGAACTCCACTTTCCAGCAGATTTTTCCTTTGGCTTATAAATGGGGGTCCCATGCACCCGAATATGATAACGACCCCCTGAATGCATTGTGCCCCCCGCACTACTGGAATATGATCAGGGCAAAACCTCCACGATCAATGAAAAATTCTATTCACTGACAACAAGCGCAGGAAATCCAATGAAATAAAAAAAAAAAATTGAAAAGTTTTCTAACTTTATTGATATGAAACTATTTATAAGAGTTATTACAGATACAATCAGAGAACCCTTTTAGAAATCTGATCTAAGACGTTAATCAATGTCTACGTGTGAATGGTAGAAGGCGAGAACCATAAGCTCATTGAAGACCTGCTGAAATTAACAGATCTTCTGCGTCAGGCCCTGAAATGCGTGGCTCACAGATGGAAACTGACCAATGTTTTTATAAGCTTTTCCTAGAACTGCGTAATGGTCCCTTAAATCAAAAGCAGATTAAAAATATTATAAGCATGATCTTACTGCCCTCCAAAAGAAGTTAAAACTGCTTTTGCTGCACATACAAGTCTAAAATGCCTATAGACTATCACAATTCTCATGCTCTCTAACTTGCCATCCACGCATTTTAAATGGTTACCCCTTTTCATTAACATTCTTCCAGCACTATAGGTACTGGAACTACCTTATCCTTACCCTCTCTACTCAGCCAGGAACTGAAAGCTGCTTCGGTTATGACTCCATGCAGTATAACAGACAGAAGAGCAACACAGAAGACCGGCAACACATCCTGAATCCATCCCGACTGAGTCAGAAGGGAGGCACCTAGCAGCTGGCACTTTGAAGATTATTTGGAGTTGAAAACATTGAAGTTGTCATCAGAAAATGACCTATTGCTTATATCAGGTTTTCATCTGATTATTAAAAAACAAATATAGAAGGTTTGCATTTTTAATAAAGGTCACTGGGGCTTTTTTAGATCTATACTTCCTGTTCTTTCAGGAAGAGTTTTCAGAAGGCCCCTTATCAACAGAGGCAGGATCGCAATGACAGGTGATCAGATAACACAGGACTCACCAATCACAATAGAAGATTACTCCCCCTCCTTTCACTATGACATTTGCACACGCGGCTGCATGTCTCTCGGCTGTTAGACAGCCACAACACATGCAGGGATCGGTGTGAATGAGGGTAATGTGAAATGTGCATGTAGCTGAACGGTGTGAATGAGGGTAATGTGAAATGTAGCTGATCGGTGTGAATGAGGGTAATGTGAAATGTGCATGTAGCTGAACGGTGTGAATGAGGGTAATGTGAAATGTGCATGTAGCTGATCGGTGTGAATGAGGGTAATGTGAAATGTAGCATGTAGCTGATCGGTGTGAATGAGGGTAATGTGAAATGTAGCATGTAGCTGATCGGTGTGAATGAGGGTAATGTGAAATGTAGCATGTAGCTGATCGGTGTGAATGAGGGTAATGTGAAATGTAGCATGTAGCTGATCGGTGTGAATGAGGGTAATGGGAAATGTGCATGTAGCTGATCGGTGTGAATGAGGGTAATGTGAAATGTAGCATGTAGCTGATCGGTGTGAATGAGGGTAATGTGAAATGTAGCATGTAGCTGATCGGTGTGAATGAGGGTAATGTGAAATGTAGCATGTAGCTGATCGGTGTGAATGAGGGTAATGTGAAATGTGCATGTAGCTGAACGGTGTGAATGAGGGTAATGGGAAATGTGCATGTAGCTGAACGGTGTGAATGAGGGTAATGTGAAATGTAGCATGTAGCTGATCGGTGTGAATGAGGGTAATGTGAAATGTGCATGTAGCTGAACGGTGTGAATGAGGGTAATGTGAAATGTAGCATGTAGCTGATCGGTGTGAATGAGGGTAATGTGAAATGTGCATGTAGCTGAACGGTGTGAATGAGGGTAATGTGAAATGTGCATGTAGCTGATTGGTGTGAATGAGGGTAATGTGAAATGTAGCATGTAGCTGATCGGTGTGAATGAGGGTAATGTGAAATGTAGCATGTAGCTGAACGGTGTGAATGAGGGTAATGTGAAATGTAGCATGTAGCTGATCGGTGTGAATGAGGGTAATGTGAAATGTGCATGTAGCTGAACGGTGTGAATGAGGGTAATGTGAAATGTGCATGTAGCTGAACGGTGTGAATGAGGGTAATGTGAAGATATTGCAATGGGTGAAAAATTCACACAAAAATGAGTTTATGGTATACAGGTGTTTTCTGCCAACACTCCGGTTTTTGGTGCAAAAAAAAAAAAAAATAAATTAAAACACGCAACGTGTGAACATACCCAAACATTCCAGGACAGGCCTCTGTCAGTGCAACAAGGCGGCAGCTAGATTAATTCCTTAGTGATTACCTCTTTAGACAAAACAATTGTGTTTTGCTAATTAAAAGTATTTAGGAATTTATAACAACATTTTTACTCAGTTATTTATTTATTTCTATTCCCAGAGAAGCCCTTTAATTTGAGCGCAGAAGATATTCGGGTCCATCTGGTGCGCGGCTCGAGTCCTGTTTATTAAACCTTATGTTGCGTTACTCCTGCTAATAGCTAATTACTCTGCCGCATACCTAAAACCCATCTCACTTGGTTTACAAATTATCATCAAGTTGGTTGTCGCTCTTTATATAAATCATTCCGACTAAGTCTCTGTGAATAAAACCCGCTATTGGGTCCTGTAATTAGACAATCAATGTTAATAAGCCAGAGATAAACCTCTAACGACGCTCCGGGCATTCTGCGCAACAACGCTCCGATCAGCTCCCATAAGCAATTTCATGCACAATATGTCTGTGTGTTCAGCCGTCATAAGAGACATGTAAAAAAAAAAAAAAAAAAGGAGATATTTGGAGATTTCATGAGGACCATTTGCTGCTGATCCAGTGAAGTAGAAACTGTGATTTTCTTCTAGTCATTAAGCATATGCTTATAAAGATAGATTAGATGGAGGAGAAGAAGAAACCTCATAGACATCTCCACAGTCTTAACGCTTGGATTTCAGGATCCTGCCCGATATATGAACCTATAATAATTCATAGAAATATATTGGCAGCATGCTATCTCATGGCTTTGACCAGCTTCTGCTACATAGTCCACGCAGAAAGAAAAAACACTTGTTACCATTTTACATGGTCACAGTCAATTCAAGAACATTTTCTAAAAGTAATAGTGCAGACAAAAGTATATATAAACATTTAGCAATATCTTTCATTAGGTTGATATGCCACCATTTTTCTATGCCACCACTTCTCCCACCAACCTCCTAAATTCATTGCGTGCTCTGAAAAATGGTTTAAAAGAGGACAGACTGCGAGATCCTTGAGAAATGAGAGGGAGAAACAGGAGGAGAGAGAGTAAGATAAACAAATCATGCTTCTGCTTTCTTGTATCCACTCCTGAGCTGGATTCAGAGCTACAATGCTCAGTACTTCTGTAGAACATCCTTCATGCTGCGCTACTGCTTTTGTTTTTGTGTTACAAAAAGACAACAGAAAAGGAATCCCCTCATGTCTCCATGTACTTTGTATGGGGAAAATGTTAGCACCTAGTTTCTACCCACTAGTTCAGAGAGAATTGAAAATTGAAGAAAGGATGTGGAGGGGAAAAAGTGGCGAAATCTGCGATTTATAGTAGAAATCCATTTGGACTAGTACCTGGCCCGCTCTTATACAGTATTTCACCTTGCTGTACTGAAAAGATAATACCAGTCACTGCCCAATGGCAAGAGTGGGCAAGTTTCTTGAAAGAAAAAATAAAAAAACTTTTTTACAATTCTGGACAACTCTCTATTAGTTTTTGTATTACTAAATTATTTTTTTTAATACTAAAAATTAGTGACCACCTCTGCCACTAACAGGTAGGGCAGACTGAAAACACAGATGGAACCAAATATCCCTCTTATCTATTTGCAAATCATGGGGGAGATATTTTCAGATTGTTGGGCCAATTATTTTGGGAGGGGATAAGGCTACGTTCACATTTGCGTTGCGTCGGACGCAGCCGCGGCGACGCATGCGTCATGCGCCCCTATATTTAACATGGGGGGCGCATGGACATGCGTTGTACTTGCGTTTTGTGACGCATGCGTCACTGTGGTGCATGCTTCAGGGCGCAGAGGACGCAGCAAGTTGCAGTTTTTTCTGCGCCCAAAACCATGCAAAAGTAGACGCATGCGTCACAAAACGCTGCGTTGTGCATGCGTTTACATTTGCGTTGTGCGTTGCGTCGCCAAAGCTGCGGCGCACAACGCAAATGTGAACTTAGCCTAAGAAACACCCGTTTTCGAAGTATGTGTAATATTGCAAAAATAAAAAAAAATAAAAAAAAACATCAAGAAACCCCCTAAACGCTAAGCTCACAAATGCAGTTTGCACAAAATTTACACCAGAGGTTTCCACATTATAGTGGAAAACTATAATGGCTATAGGCAGCCATTTTAATGAGTAGCGCACGAACAATCCAAGATGTGCCAAGTTTATTAGCAGGCATACTTAATAGGAATCGGTCAGCAGGGTTTTGCTATGTAATCTGAGAGCAACATGATGTAGGGGCAGAGACCCTGGTCCCAGCAATGTGTCACTTACTGGGCTGTTTCAATAAAACCAGTGTTTTATCAGCAGGAGTTTATCACTAGAGGACTAGATATCTCGTGCCTCTTAGACCAACCACACTACCAGCACTGATTAGCAGTTTTCTGTCAATATACAGTGTACACAGAAAGCAGCCAATCAGTTCTATGGGAGCGGGGTTATACAGGGCTCAGCATTCAGAGCTCTGCTAGATCTTCAGCAAGCTAAACTCTGATTGTATCAAAACTGCTGCACCCACTAAACTAAAGTGACACATGCTGGAATCAGGGTCTCTGCCTCTACATCATGATGCGGCCATATTACATAGAAAAACCTGCTGACATATTCCCTTTAATAAATTTGGCATTTGTTATTCCAATAGACTTTCTTATGAGTGTTTTCAGCAGTCTATAATCCCGTTTGAAGTCTATAGATTGGCATAAACCGTTACCGGATTGTCACGCAGGTGAAGCAGAGTCACACCTCATTTTGGGGAGCTTGAGCTTACTCATTACTGTAGAGAATTAACATTGCAGGTTGCTATAAGCCGCCTGGTCTGTGGTCGCCAACGACTGTGAAACTACAACTCCCAGCATGTATGGACAGCCACAAAACTTACTTCTAAGATAGGAAACCAAGCCCATGCCGAAAGACCAGAAATGACCCGGACTGCGATGTTCTATTACTGGAAGCAGCAGCCTCCCAAGACTGATGGTAAAACCAATAATCGGGATATCCCAGCACAGAAGATATCCAAAACAGCAGCTTATCATATTAAAGGAATATTGATCCAAGATGGCGGGAACTCGTCTGGAGGAAGGTGCGTCTTAATGCACGGTGGCACTGGGGCAGGATAATTTCATCATAATAATGCAGAGTTGGGAATCACTGACTAGAAGTCCGTAATGTGAGACCAGGCAAGAAGAAGAGAGAACGCTGCCGAGAAGAGCAATGTCATCATTTCCTCTATGGAGAAGATTGTGGGTCCATCAGAACCTGACCAGGGGGTTGGAAAAGGGGTCGGGGACCAAGTCCTACATGCAATTCTTTTCAACTGACCCAGAGGTGAGGCTGTCCATTAAAAAAGTGGTTCCTGAGTGAAGGATACAACCTATATTACTTTAGCATGCCTTAAAGGGGTGGGCCATAGTTAGAAAAAAATGCAGGGCGGTCTTCTTCCAAAAACAGCATCATCCCTTTTTACAGGTTGCAGATCTGCTCTACTGAAGTAAATGCAACAGAGATTGGGCTGTTTTTTTTTGGAAGAAGGTAGCCATGTTTTTCTAATCTTAAAAAAAAAAAAAACCTTTAAAAGAGGGGTATCACTAACCGTTAATTGGGGGATATCTGCTAGATATGGGATTAAATGGTGTACCCACATTCCCTTTAAGAATGAAGGGGTAGTCATGTAAGTGCGCTGCCATAAAAAAACTGTGAGACTGATGAAGGTGGCCAAGTACAATGTTTGGCCATTGATTCAATGGGGCAGCTCCATTCATCCCTTCTGGGACCACAATCCAGTGTAAAGGGGTTCTCTCATAATATTAAGTTACGAGTCTTTTCCATTTGGCGCTAAAAGCCTGAAACGTGCATTACATCGATAAAATATTCAGAATTTCAGTCCAGTTTAATGAGCAAACCAGAAATAATTCACTTGTTTGTCGCTGACCGCTTTTTAGACTGACCCAAAAATTATCCCTTTTTTTGTTTTTGGCAGAGCATTCAGTCGTATAAGAAGCCATATGCTGGAGGATAGTAATGGAAACCGCATACGGAGGAAACGTACAAATATGAAAAGAACTCACAATTATTAGAACATATAAATGAGATTCTTGCAAACAGTATAAATTGGGTTTTATTAATGACTGGTCGCGCCTTAGGCTATGCTCACACAGAGGTTTTGAGATGTTAAAGGAAAAACACGAGTATCTTTTGGCTGAGTTTTTGGAGTAGAAACTGAAAAGAATCCACAAGTTTTTAGGCAGTTTTAAGATCTTGAGAGTTTCCGCTCCAAAAACTCAGCAAAAAGACTCCGCGTGCACATGACCTCAGTGGAAATGGAATCAGAAAACTCTCGTTTTGGGAAAAAAAAACAATCCTGAAAAGTTTCCTGAAAACTTTTGGAAGAGTTCTTTTCCCGAAGATTCTTCTTTGCAACTTTGTGATTGGACAGTGCGAAGTTTGGAGAGAATTCCTTCAGGATTCACTTGGAAAAAAAAAAAGTGACAAAAAAAGTGACATGCTCTTTCTTTCTTCCACCAAATGTTTTTCAAAGCCTCTTAAAAAAAAAGTTCTCATATGAATATCAAAGGGGACTTCCCATTGAAATGAAAAGGAAGATTTTTTAATGTTTTTTATTTTTTTTTTTAATAGTTTTTGGGGATGATTTTGGAGAGGTTCCATTTAAAGAAAAATGTCTAAAAAAGCAGCACTCAGTGTGAACTTAGCCTTTGTAGGGAATATACGCAGGGATGTAAGTGGTTAACTAGGGAAATCTAAAAAGCATATAGATTAGGAAGCTTTACATATATTCTAGCTTTAGAATCTGTTCACTGCCATTGTCCACAAGGATGATGGTTATGTGGAGGGAAGCAAAGGTTAAATGTAACCGGTCAGCAGGTTTTTGCTATTTAACATGAGACCCTGATCCCCGAGATGTGTCACTTACTGGGCTGTGTGCTGTAATTTCAATACAATCAGTCTTTTATCTGCAGGAGATTATCATTACAGGACTAGGTGTCATGTGCCAGGCAGTCCAGCTAATGTGTGTAATCCCGCCCCTCATCACTGATTGGCAGCTTGCTGACCATGTATACAGGAAGCTGCCAATCAGAGTTGTGGGCGGGGTTATACAAAGCTCAGCATTCTGGGCATCGCTACTTTTACAGCAGAGAAAGCTGGGTTTTTATCAAAGCTGCATCAAGCAGCCCCATGAGTGACACATTGCTGGAATCAGGGTCTCAGCCCTTATATCATGCTGCTCTCAGAGTCTATAGCAAAAAACAGACATAAACCCTTATATCTATGTCCCATAGCCAAGGGTGAGTGTATGCAAATCATAAACTGCTGCCCTCTACTGCATAGAAAAAGAATGTTAAAAAAGGAAGAGCAGGTTCCTAGTCACATCAAAGGTCTATGTTATTTTTTATTGGGGTCCCATAAAAAAAAAAGAAATTCTGATTGTCATGTAACGCAGCTGTATTAAATTGCACCAAATTTGGGCCTAAAAGCATTCCCATAAAATCATCATATTAGCCGGAAATTTCCACGATTTGGTCTCATTAAGTCAGAGCAATGTCTGCTGATCAAACGTCATCAGATACAGCCTGCGAGACCGCCGGTCAGACGCAATGATGGGACTAAACTTCATTTTACAACAAAAACGTGTCACTCACAGCGGCGGCAGGTTCCCTGGGAAGCAATTAAAGCTGTAATGTTAGCACATGTCAGAGCCAACTAGCGAAGACCCAGCAATCCGCATCCCCCATTAGGATTTCATCTGCCCCCCCAGCAGTTCGGCTGCACATCACAACCGATATGGTAGAAGGATGGGAAGGAAGATTCTGGGGACATGCTACAACGTAACCTGTGGACTGTAGATTATGGGGGCTTATCCCGCAGATATTGCGGATCTGTACCCGTTCCAAGCACCCAAACCCCATTGACTACGTATAGGACGACACTACTTAGTATGGGACCCATACATGTAATGACTGGACATTAAAGAATGATCTCAATGTGCAATTATCACAATGATATGTAGATGACAGATTCTACACCGCAGACGGCTGCAAGAATCCCTCCCATACTTCTTGATCTCTGAATAATCAGACTAATAACTTTTTTTTTTTTTAGAATGTTTTTACAAGTTTTGGTGGAAATTTTTTTTTTCATGACGATTTCTGACTTTTTTCTAGTCACCCACATTCACTGCAAGTGCTGACGGAGCGTACGGATACATGCCGCCAAACAGGGCTGGACATAGATGGAGGAGGGCTGAGGATGCATTACCAGGACGTGTTCACACAGAGGCAGCTCGGTGGTCAGCATTGTATGGTGGCTCAGTGGTTAGCACTGCATGGTGGCTCAGTGGTTAGCACTGCACTGTGGCTCAGTGGTTAGCACTGCACTGTGGCTCAGTGGTTAGCACTGCATGGTGGCTCAGTGGTTAGCACTGCATGGTGGCTCAGTGGTTAGCACTGTTGCTTTGAAGCACTGGGGTCCTGGGTTCAAATCCCACCAAGGACAATATCTGCAAGGAGTGTGATGTTCTCCCTGTGTTTGTGTGGGTTTCCTAGGGGTCTCCTGGTTTCCTCCCACACTCCAAAGACATACTGATAGATTGTGAGCCCCGATGTGAACAGCGATGATAATGTCTGTAAATAGATGCAGAATATGATGATTCTATATCCGCAAAGCAAAATAAATGGCGATATCTGAGGCATACATCCAGGGCTGATTCTTTGGTTTCTGAGGCAAATTTAGGGTTAATCCACATCTGACTACTTAGTGCCATTTCTGAGCAAAGTCACATTAGGAAAAATATATATATATTCCGGCAACGTGAAAACAGGGGGCGGTTTGTGGGTGCTATTCATGTAGATAAAATTTGTCCCAAAATCCATGTTTAATACTATTTGTTTAAAAATACTCTTTTTCTCTTAAAGGGGTTGTCCACTTTCTATTAATGTGTGTAAAATGTGGCGCTCAACTTACTAATCGTTCTTCTTGTGCCATTTCTGTATGTGAACAATGGTGACCTGCGCGCTCCTCATCCATATTCTATACACGTGGCCATGTCGGTCTCCGGCTGTAATTCCATCTGTGCATCCCGGGCCGTGGACGCATACAGTATAGGGAACACAAGCTCCTGTTTGCACTCCTCGGTGACGCCACGCACAGGTTTCCATCGCTTCCATGCACTTCCTTAGTGCCCAATGCCCGCGGGCAGCCATGCAGGTCGTACACACCGGACGCCTATCCCTCTGCCGCTAGCGTTTGTGGTCCAGGAACAAAGCGGCTTCATGATATCGGTCGCACAAGATTTGCCAAAGTTGATCTGTTTCCGGCTTTTGCATTTTGCCAAGTGCTGCAGAACGTTGGCTGCAATAGCGCGAATGAATAATATTCCCATTCTTTAGGGGAGAGGTGACGGGAATTTTTGATACTGTGTAGTGTGTTATACCTCTACAAGCACGCGGCACAGTGTAGACGAGTATACCGCCATGTTGTGCACTTGCAGTGCCGGCCGGGCACTTAGAGGTGGGTAGAGTGCTGGGACTGCGGAAGATCGGAGCACCGGCAGCTGGAACATCTCAGCAGGTTTCTTCTGACCTTCACTTTTGCTGACGGAGTTGGCTTTTGTTACATTTCCCAGGACCAGAGGAGCTAGCAGCAGACGGCATTCCCTCACATCCAATTACACTCTCTGCTAGACAAGAGTAGGTCCTTGCCGCAGCGGTATTAACACTACCAGGGGCATTCATACGGCACCTAATGTACCATCATCCCGCCGTAGTGACTCTTAATCAGATTGGGCACTGATGGTTATTACTCGCAGAGAAACCCGACATCCTGCTCCTTCCATCCTGCTACTAAACTATGCTAATGGTAGAAAGCAGCTTAACCCCTCTGCTACCGGCAGAATGCTGCAGACTGACTTCGTAATACCGCTATACTCTGCTGTAGGGGCCGGAAAATGAATGGCACCGTTATGCACTGTCATAGTGGTTGCAAAACTGCTGCCATTAGTAGCTGCCACCCGGCATCGGTCACCCACGTGGGATATTGGTGCATGACTCTACCATGGTGTCCAGTACCGTGCACGATGGTACATGTGATGGATGACAAATTATTGACCGGAGTTTCTCTGCCATTTTCTAAATGAATGCAGCAGTATCTTCCCATCCGATGCTGCAGATCCGCTGCCGGCTCGTTCTCTATGCAGCACACTCGGGAAAGCAACGTCTAACACAAATCATGACAAGCCACTTACGGGGACTTTAAAAGGAGAGGTGCTTGCGGGGTCCATGGAGTTCGCCTTGTCGGACGTACTGGTCCCAGAGATGCTTCTCCTTCGCGGTGACCTCTCGGCTGGCACCTCTGCGGAGAGAAAGAACGAGAAGAAAGACAAGACATGAGAAAAAAGACAAGCTGTCAACATTCGGCACCCAGAACAAGAGTGACAACTTCATGACCAGTAATAGCAAGCATCTTTTTGTCTAAGTGTCCGGGGGGGTGAAAAGATAATTGGTCTTTTACATTTCACAGTTGGATTCCTCTGAGCAGAGAAAATTAGAAAAAAAGAAAAGCTCTGCAGACGCTGAAAAATACCCATCTCTGGGAGCGGAGGAGAATTCACCTAGCCGCGTTTAACAGGTGAATTCCTGCGAGTCGTTACAAGACAGACAGTTCACTGAAACTTGCGCACAACTTGGAAAATCGAAAAAAAAGTGCAGAATAAGGAAAGAACATCCGTATACAATCCATTCTGCCTTGCCATGACGTTACACACTTGTTAAGAAGATTTTACGCATTATAAAACACATAAAAACAAAAGTTACTGCAATGCTCTGAATGCACAAGACAAACAAAAATGCAAACAAAAAAAAAACAAACAAAACAATAACAAAAGATGTTTGCATGTATCAAGATAAGCATTGTATGGAATGAACATGCTATTTAAACTGTTCGATTAAGGGTTAAAAAAATAGCCTTTGGGACGGACGCTGCACATGCTCAAAAGGAAGCGAGAAACAGTCAGCCACATTCTTTAGTACCTTTATCACAAGTGCTACCCATTTCTACGTCAAAGGTTGGGCTGTATCCAACTTCTGAGATGCAACAAAGAATCCCACACATGGAACCGGGTTTATATCTTACGCATCCCTCTACCGGTCCTCGGGAATGGCAGGCGTGATCGCTGAGCCCGGGCAGCCTGGCATATTCCACTCTTCCAGGGGAATCTGGTGCAGCAACGACGAACAATCCCGGCCTTTTGGCCCAAGGGATCCGTGCTACTTCCAATTCTGAAAGAAGCAGGATCCGATCCGTCCGCTCCCCCTCCCCTGCCAGTGTGCAGAAAGCAAGGAGACACACACAAGACTGCAGCTATTCAATCAATTGCCTGAACTGCACATCCTCATTAGACATCAAGCTATTTACAGATGCTGGAGCGCTCCGGCATTCATGGGAGAAAGTGTCATCAGTGCTCCCCCAGTCTGTGCAAACAATAAGCAAAAAGTGCTGCCAGCCTGTGCCGGTGCGAAACGGCTCTCCCCGAAAGGATAAATGATCGGCTATCCAGGCAACAACCGTCTCCGAGGAGGTAAATATAACGTGAGATGCACAGAAGACCCGGCCCTAACCAGTCAATAAATTAAAGCAACATGGAAAGCTCAATGTATCGGTGGCACAAAAAGGAACATAAAAACGTACGAGTCTAATAATAACAGAAAACACAACATAAACACAAAAGAAAAGATTATGGAAGAGCAAACTGCAACAGAAAACTACTGTTCCTTCTGCACCTGGATATCCAGGACTCCAAAGAGAGGAAAAAAAACAAGGAAAGGTTCTCAGATATACTTGATACCCAAGACAACAGGACACTTAGGAATTTTTCAAGACTCAAAAAGAGAAAAATTTGTGGCAGGGATAAAGCAAAGAAAGTCAAAGACGACAAAAGAAAAAGATTTCATCCAAACACAATCTCTATGGCGTCTTGGATAAAAGCACAATAGTCCAGTTCCCCCCTTTAATATTCCACGATAATTGCCTCCTCTGCAAAATTACAGCTCACTCAGCAGCCGGAGAAAGGGATGTTTGTTAGGTGAAGGTGCAGTGCCTGGCTCCAGTATTACCAGCCTGACGCTCGGACTCGTCCTCCGCGCTGGAGGGTTGTTCTATCTTGCATATCACTGGCAGATTCAATGTTTCTTAATGCTGATTTTTTCTTTGTCCTTCGCACTTGTAATATATTCTGAGCTGCCTGCCATGCAGAGCTACCAGAAAGTTGCTGCTATGTTGAGCCCAGGCTGCGGTTCCTGGGGAGAGAAATCTATACCATCTCAGCTCTTCCAAAATTAGATGTCTTCCCCCCACCACCACCGTCCACCCCCGGCTCGCTACTATTGCATTATCACCTGCTGCAAAATCAATGCAGCCCTCCTCTGCTCAATGGCTTCTATTTCATTTCTTGTCATCTGCACTTAGTCCAGGGAAAGAAGGAACTGGCAAATGACAAACACAAAAATGAGCACTAATACAAGAGGGGCAATGAAAGGGACTGTCCAGTCTAATCAAAGAGGGGCAACGAGAGGGACTATCCAGTCTAATAAAAGAGGGGTAAAGAAAGGGACTGTCCAGTCTAATCATAGAGGGGTAACGAGAGGGTCTGTCCAATCTTATCATAGAGGGACAACGAGAAGGTCTGTCCAGTCTAATAAAAGAGGGGTAACGAAAGGGACTGTCCAGTCTAATCATAGAGGGGTAATGAGAGGGTCTGTCCAGTCTAATCATAGAGGGACAACGAGAAGGTCTGTCCAGTCTAATAAAAGAGGGGTAACGAAAGGGACTGTCCAGTCTAATCATAGAGGGGTAATGAGAGGGTCTGTCCAGTCTAATCAAAGAGGGATAACGAGAAGGTCTGTCCAGTCTAATCAAAGAGGGGTAACGAGAGGGTCTGTCCAGTCTAATCAAAGAGGGGCAACGAGAGGGACTGTCCAGTCTAATTAAATAGGGATAACAAGAAGGACTGTCCAGTCTAATCAAAGAGGGGCAACGAGAGGATCTGTCCAGTCTAATAAAAGAGGGGTAACTAGAGGGACTGTCCAGTCTAATCATAGGGACAATGAGAAGGTCTATCCAGTCTAATCAAAGAGGGGTAACGAAAGGGACTGTCCAGTCTAATCATAGAGGGGTAACGAGAGGGTCTGTCCAGTCTAATCATAGAGGGACGAGAAAGTCTGTCCAGTCTAATAAAAGAGGGGTAACGAAAGGGACTGTCCAGTCTAATCATAGAGGGGTAACAAGTGGGTCTGTCCAGTCTAATAAAAGAGGGGTAACGAGAGGGACTGTCCAGTCAAATCATAGAGGGACAACGAGAAGGTCTGTCCAGTTTAATTAAAGAGAGGTAACAAAAGGGACTGTCCAGTCTAATCAAAGAGGGGTAACGAGAGGGTCTGTCCAGTCTAATCATACAGGGACAACGAGAAGGTCTGTCCAGTCTAATAAAAGAGGGGTAACGAAAGGGACTGTCCAATCTAATAAAAGAGGGGTAATGAAAGGGACTGTCCAGTCTAATCAAAGAGGGATAACAAGAAGGACTGTCCAGTCTAATAAAAGAGGGATAACGAGAGGGACTGTCCAGTCTAATAAAAGAGGGGTAACGAGAGGGACTGTCCAGTCTAATAAAAGAGGGGTAAAGAGAGGGACTGTCCAGTCTAATAAAAAAGGGGTAACGAGAGGGACTGTCCAGTCTAATCAAAGAGGGGTAACGAGAGGGACTGTCCAGTCTAATCAAAGAGGGGTAACGAGAGGGAATGTCCAGTCTAATCAAAGAGGGGTAACGAGAGAGAATGTCCAGTCTAGTCAAAGAGGGGTAATGAGCAGGGCTGTGGAGTCGGACGTGGGGTCGAAATCCAATTTGGTGGAGTCGGAGTAATGGAAATTGAGGAGTCGGAGGTTTGGCTTACCGACTCCACAGCCCTGGTAACGAGAGAGACTGTCCAGTCTGTGCCGTAGAGCAGGTTAACCTTGTAAACAGGTCAGGAAATAAAAATACCACGACCGGCAAAAATCAAAACAATACTGAACCTTCCCATTATCCAAAGTTACTACAGATTTCAGCAGGACGGAGCGGTCACAGTGATAGGAGACAAGATCAGATTACAAAACTACTGTATGTAAGGAATTTACAAACTAGAAATAATGCAAATAAATAAAAATAATTAAAAAATAAAATCTGTGAAAGAATCTGTACAAAACTACATCAAAATCTGCAAAATAATCAACTGGATGTTGACATGGATTTTAGCTATTCTACAGCAGAACAGAACTTACTACAGACATGAAAACATTTACTACTTTACATTTATCTATACGAAATGTCTCCAACTAATTTGCCATATGAAAATGTAAAGAGACAACATGGAGAGAGTCACGTTGTTATGCATTTAAAGAGAACATGACCTTTCCCACAAAACTTTAAGAAAAAGCTGATCTTGCTATACTCGTCCCTGACAACAATGAAAAATGCTTGTGGTGTCTATAAAGTCTAATAAGTCCAGGACCACACCCAATTCACATGCTCTGTTTCTTTACGAATGTCTGGATCCTCATTATTAACTTTCTGCCAGCACTATAGGTGCTGGAACCTCCTTCAGTTCCCAGCTTTGGTCCTTTCTTACTTCCAACTGAAAGCCCACCTCTCAGGCATGTCTTTATGCAGTATGACAAGACAGGAGAGCAGGAGCAGAAAGAGACTAAGCTCAGCCATCACTTTGTGTAATCTGTCTCTAAGTGTCTGCAGCTAGAGATGGATTAGACTCAACAACAGGCAGCGGGCCAAGGTTTGACAAAAGCAAAATATCTAGTGGCCGGCACTTTGGACTGATTTATTGATTGTCACATTATCGATCAAACAAAATCGCTGTCTGAGAGTACAGTGACCACTAGACCAGGGCATGGTTTGCCAAAACTTACCTAAAAATCATCCTTGCGAATCTTCGATAAGATTTTGATCCTTATGGAGGGATGTAAACAGGTCCCTATAGGTTTTCACTAGGAGCTCAGAAATCCATGTGGCCGTTTTTCAAATATTTTCCAGCACATGAATGTGGTAATATACTAAATACCTGAGTGTTCAATTGATTTTATAGCGGCGTCCCCTCCGTCCTTGTATTTCCCAAAGGACAACATAACAAATGAGGGACTGGACAGAGTTTAATCTTGGATCAAAAGAAATTAGTTTCACAAAGGTAAAAGAATTTAGATGACAGAGAAAGGAGCTGCTTCTTCTGTCCAGTAACAGCGCCACCTTTTGCCATGGGCCAAGCCTGGTATTGCAGCTTAGACTGTTTTAATTGACGTCGGATGCAATGCAATGCCAGACAAGAGGGGACGCAGGAGCCTTTCTCTAATGTCCGACAGCCCCTTTGACATGTTTGCATACCTGCATGTGAAAGCTTTTAGTATCACTTGCTTTGTAGGTTGGTGGTCTTTTAATTGATGTGGTGCAATGCTTCCTTCCACCGCGCGTGTAACCACCGCTGCCTATAGAGAGCCTTAAATCACGGAAGCAACGACACTAATAGCATAATTTACAGGTCGGAAGAACCATCCCATCATACGAGACTTCCATCATCTCCTTCTTTACTGCCTGTGGAATAATGGAAGAAACCAGGATGGATAATCGGATCTTCTTCCTTAGTTATCTGACATTTCAGACATCGAAACCTTACTTATAACAAGGAGATAAACACATTGTGCCTGAAGGTCGCCGGAGACAGATCCATTTTAGTAAATTGTGTTTTAGAACTTTTTTTTTTTTTTGCTTTTTTTTTTTTTCCAGAAGGTCAACCCAACATTATGTAACCTCAGAAAACTGGAGCCAAGTAAGATGAAGACAAATGACATCAAGGTAGAGAAGGAAAAGCCTCACTGCGCAACAGCTCAACCGGAGATGACGGGGATAGATGACCTGGGAAAAGTGCAGGTCAGGATTTAGCACCAATCTGCTAGTTTTTATATACTTTGTGTTTTTTTTGTTGTTGTTGTTGTTTCCGAGGAGCTTAGTGTATGAAGGGATGTATGATGATCCCCCGACCCGGAGATACAGCAGTGCAGGCTCGTGTATATCGACAAGCTGTACGGTCACTCAATATGTCATGTTGCAATATTTATGCTCTCTAGAAGATTGCCAGATCAATGTAAACCATTGTATATTTCCAGGCTTGCTGCTGTACTACACAGTGTAATCATCAATCATAAGCGGCTGATGATGGCAGTGACAAGTGGTTACTGACTTACAGCCGTGCTATATACTACTTGTCCTTACTAGTGCCTGGATAAGGTGTTATCTAAGCATGCTCTGGTGCTGAGTGTCTTCAGCGTGCTCTAAATATATATTTGCGTCCCCGCGGCTGCATGTCTCACGGCTGTTCGACAGCTGCAACACATGCACGGATTGCCTGTTTGTTAAGCAATCCCTGCATGTGTTGTGACTGTCGATCAGCCATGAGACATGCAGCCACGGGGACACAAACATTATTTGAGCACGCCGAAGACACTTGGTTAGCACCAGAGCATGCTTAGATAACACCTTATCCCAGCACGTTTGCTCATCACTAGTCATTACTAGTGACCTTGTAGATTGTGAGCCTTCGCGGGCAGGGTCCTCACTCCTCCTGTACCAGTTATGACTTGTATTGTTTAAGATTATTGTACTTGTTTTTATTATGTATACCCCTCCTCACATGTAAAGCGCCATGGAATAAATGGCGCTATAACAATAAATAATAATAATAATAAATGAGCGAGTGTACTCATTGCTCGGGTTTTCCCGAGCACGCTCGGGTGGTCTTTGAGTATTTACGACTGCTCGGAGATTTGGTTTTCCTCGCCACAGCTGAAAGATTTACAGCTACTCGACAGCTTGATTACATGTGGGGATTCCCTAGCAACCAGGCAACCCCCACATGTACTCAGGCTGGCTAGTAGCTGTAAATCATTCAGCTGAGGTGATGAAAACAATCTCCGAACACTAACAAATACTCTGAGACCACCCGAGCGTGCTCGGAAAAACCCGAGCAACGAGTATACTCGCTCATTACCAGTCATTACACTTTAATGGAGCTACATCGGGGCAGAAATTGTGGTTGTACTTGTGTTCTAGCATAAATTTTGCATTGGGGTCCTAAAACTTTTAAAGTTAAATCTGTCAGCAGATGTAGGGATAGAAAGGTGGATTCCATGGATGTGCCACTTATAGACTGTGCGCTCAATTTTCAATACAATCAGTGTTTTATCAGCAGGGGATTATAACTGCAGGACTAGGTGGCATGTGTCAGATAGTCCAGCTAATCTGTGTAACCACACCCCCACCACTGATTGGCAGCTTACTGACAATACAAGCAAGAAGTTGCCAATCAGCGGTGTGGGTGGGGTGATACACAGTTCATAGCACTGACATTGCAGGAACTCGGCTCCTACATTATGCTGCTCTCAGATTCCACAGCAAAAATCTTCTGACAGATTTCCTTTAAGGGCTCAATCACACATCAGGGATTTTTCTCAGATGCAAAAATTGGTCCGGGTTTCATCAAAACGGACGGCACAGCAATAGCATCTGAGTGCTGGCTCTTTTTTTCACGGACGCATAGACGAGTGTGATCTGACACTGGGATGAATATCAGACATGTCTCCGTGCTTTTGTGCAGACTGCTCGGTCCGAGAAAAAAAAAAGTTGGAGATGTGAACCACCCCATAAACTATCGTAGGCTTGAGTGCTATCCAAGGACAGCACTTGTATGGGAAAACCTGACGTGTGAATAAGCCCTGACGCTTCTGTGCTACATTACAATCTTACTACCCCCAAGGTGGCTATCCATAGTAGCCAACGGATAGCAATTAATGGCTAGTCTGTAGTCAAGGACAGCTTGTTGGTGTGTAGGGCTATTCTTCTTCATCAAGGATGATCCGCTATGGTCAGGTTCTCTTGCAGATGACAATGGTCATCAGTCCGCACCAATATATGACCAGTTATGGTATTTGGCTTCAAAAAAAGCTCCCCTACCAAAAAACAGAGTCCGGATGAGACATGGCCACACTACCAGGATTCCTTGAGCAGAACATACAGTGCTGAGATCAGGTCCCTACACCCGACTAATGGTGCTAAAACATCATAACAAGAATGGCTTCACCAACACCTAGGGTTGGCACGGAGCAGCCATAGTCAGACCCCGCAATGTGCTGCTGCAACAGGAGGGGTACGATCTTATCTTCTGGATAAAAAAGAAAGAAAAATGTCAATGAACTGTAGACAGATTTAGAAGAAAATTTGAACGATGAGCAATAATCAAAAGCTTCTTGATGTTGTATCTCCCCAGGCACGGCCCCATTCTTGGCTCCACCGTGGCATCAGGCTGCAAAATCTGACCTTGTATAGCTCCCGGTACACTTCACGATGCCTGAACCTCAAATATATCATATATATATATATATATATATATATATATATATATATATATATATATATATATATATATATATATATATATATATATATATATATATATATATATATATATATATACACACACACACACACATACATACACAGTATATATATATATATATATATATATATATATATATATATATATATATATATATATATATATATATATATATATTGTATATAATTATTTTTTTATTATGGTCATAGTCTAGGATTCATGAATACTGGAGGGCTGTTTTCTTGGAGTGGGAGGCCAGGAACCCCTCCGAGAGCCGCTTATGAAATGCGCTACTGATGTCATGAATGTATTTTTTTTTAAAGGGATCTTCCAGGCTTGCTACACTGGTAGCCTCAGCCCCCAGCGATCAGCTGTTTTCAGGACCGGCCAGGTGTAAGCCGAATAGCTCTGTTCACTGTATAGTACCTGTCCTCAGGCACTGCAGCATCTCTCTTATTGAAGTGAATAGGGTCTGGGAAAGGACATTTTATGTGATTGGTTGGATGAAAACGAATAATGATGTGAGAAGACAAATCAATACATTGTTGCTACCCCACACTACACAACGGGTTCCAAAAAATGGATCAGTGAAAATCAGGTACCAGACAGACTGCTTTCTCTGCTTCCGAGAGCATTAATTTCTTTCCCCCACTCCCATAGATTTGAATGGCTGAGATTGATTCACAAAAGGATCAGGCAGTGAAGTTCAACATGCCCGATCCGTCTCTGTCCCAACATCATCTGCTGGTGAAGAGTTGGGAGCCCCCCACAAATATTAGATATCATTGGTCCGGCCAAAACTGGAGGGTCTGGACAACTGTTCTTTGCATGTCTTGGCCCTTCGTCAGTAGTGATTCTTGGTAGTGATGAGCGAATATACTCGTTGCTCGGGTTTTCCAGAGCATGCTCGGGTGTACTCCGAGTATTTGTTAGTGCTCGGAGGTTTAGTTTTCATCACGGCAGCAGAATGATTTACAGCTACTAGCCAGGCTGAGTACATGTGGGGGTTGCCTGGTTGCTAGGGAATCCCCACATGTAATCAAGCAGGCTATTAGCTGTAAATGATTCAGCTGCCACGATGAAAACTAAATCTCCGAACACTAACAAATACTCGGAGGTCACCCGAGCGTGCTCTGGAAAACCCGAGCAACGAGTACACTCGCTCATCACTAATTCTGGGATCTCTCCTTGTGCGCTCATCACTGTCAGGTCTCGGCCGTTGCAGCATTTTCTAGCAGCAGACCTATTAAAAACGTACTTCTATCCTCTCCACAAATGAGAATCCACAGTCCCGGGAGGCTATTTTAGATGCCTAATTTCTACAAGGTCCTAATAAATATTCAATGCCGACATCACAGAGCAGTTTAATAGATACAATTATTTGTGATTAAAGTTCCAGAATATAGAAAGGGAACAAAACCCAACATACATCCCATGGGGAGGCAGGAAATGACATCCCCGTCTCTGCGGCATCTACAAATACCTGCGCGTCAGGCGAGCGGCCGACACTCGACAGCCCTTGGAATCTGCCAGTAAAATGATCATCGAAAAACTAAACCAAGATATTTATGTGGTTTGTTTTATGCAGAAGGATGGAACATCACAATGTAACATAGAGTCGCTTAATTGTTTCATTTGTAATTGTAATTATTAAAATATATATATATATATATATATATATATATATATATATATATATATATATATATATATATAATTTTTTTTTAATTCATATGCATTGGAACAAAAATAATACAATAAAAAATTGGTAACAATAATTGTCAGATTATATTGTCCTGGAAGTATGCATCAAGCCTCGGATACAGAATGCAACACAAGTTTACTCATCCTTGTATCCAAAGCCTGTAATAAACATGCTGTTGTGGTACCAACAAGATAAAATTGCTTTTGGTGCACATACTAGTCTGATAAATCCAGAAAATGTCCTGATTCTTATGCTCTGTGACTCGCCATTCATTCCCTTTCAGATCCTCCTCGTCAGTATTCTGCCAGCACTATAGGTGCTGGACCTTCCTTTGCCTCAGTTCCCATCATGTAGTGATCCTGCTTTTGCCCAATGGCTTGTCTCTTCCTGAACTGAAAGCACATCTCTTTATTATGCATGTATTCCTCTGCTCCTGCTCTCCTGTCTAAGTGCATAAAAACCCACCCGCATTTTCTGCAATCCGTCACGGCGTCTCTGCTACTAGCGGTGGATTACACTTGACAACAGGAAGAGGAAGTGGACAGCAAGTTATGCAGAAGAAAGGCACCAAGTGACTGACGTTAAGAAGTGATTTTTTTTAAGGGTAAAGCAATTTTTTTTTTTTTTTTAAAGGGATTTGCAGGTTTATCAGTTGGCGCTTTCCAATGAGGTAAAGTTGTCTGAAGGAACAATGGAGGAAATAAAAAAAAAAATCAGCAAACTTCAATGTCACCATCCTCTACAACTGAACAGGAGCCAAGCTGCAGTTCTCAACAGCAGCCACTACATGGCGCTGTCCCGACACCATAGCATATTGACCCCCACACACCTAATAATGATAATCTAGCCTAATGATCACCAATAACACACGGCTGGACAACCGCTAAGTATATCAGAGCCACTGCCTAAATTTAAAAAAAAATACATTATTTAACATTTATGTATGCACTGCTTTATACTAGCGAAAAAAACATTAAAGAACAAAATCGGTTGCATTTTCTCTACCTCTGCGTTATCCGAGAACATATTGTTATGTCACCGCAAACTCCGCTCTGCTACATTTGCATGTAAATAAAGCTAAACAGCCACATAAATATTGGTAAAATAGGCTAGAAAAAAGCAACTCCGAGCAAAACTAAATCAGGCTGCGCTGACTACACTGCAACAACGTAGAAACAAATACAACTGCACACGGAGCACTAAAGTAAATGTGAACAATGACTAAGAATTGTGACCTGCATGGCGCCCATATTTCGATCACTTATGTGACCCCATTTACTGAGCGCCCCTCCTCCCATCCATCAGCTAGATCCTACCTGCCCTTTAAATTTGTACGCCTGTACCCAAGAAAGGTGTAGGCCCCTACATAGAGAGGTCGCCTTGTCGTTGGCAGATGGGCCCAAACAATTTCATCAAAATGTGAGCTAAGCACCACAACGTTATACGCACAGTCTACACAGCAGGAATGAAGGTCACAATTCATATATTCAGTGCTTACATAGACTTTAGTAACGTAGCCTCTAGTCCCGGTCACACAACGAGAGGGAAAAGATACAATTTTACACCATTCCTGTGACTTTATATATCAAATAAAGGTCCACTATCTGGACAAACCCTTTAAAGGGAATCTGTCAGCAGGGTATATTATATGTAATCCGAGAGCAGGATGATGTAGGGGTAGAGAGCGTGATTCCAGCGACGTGTCACTCACTGGGTTGAGTTTACTGTATCCTTAAAATCAGTGTTTCATCAGCAGGAGATTAATCATTAGAGGACTAGGTGTCTTGTGACTCCTGGTCCAACCACACCCCCAGCACTGATTGGCAGCTTTCTATCAATATACAGTGCACACAGAAAGCAGCCAATCAGTGGTGTGGGCGGGGTTATACAGGGCTCAGCATTCAGAGCTCTGCTAAACCTACAGCAGAGAAAACAGGGATTCTATCACAACTGCTGCACCCAGTAAACTAAGTGATACATTGCTGGAATCAGGGTCTCTGTCTCTACATCATGCCGCTGTCAGATTACATAACAAAAACTTGCTGACAGATTCCCTTTAAATGTAACAGTGCCCTATAGACAATAAAAACAAACTTTTACTCATTTCCTGCACCTCCTGGAGCTCATGTGACATTATGTGAGCTCTGGGGCCAATCAGCGGCCGCTAATGATCTTCAGCACTCACACCTTCCACAGACGTCTAAGTTTTGTCCTAGAGAAATGAGAGCACTTACAAGGAGTCTGCCAACACAAAATGACTGTTCAAACCAAGCACAAGTGCCTGATGCACCCATGACGTGGTCGAGCAGATCAGTGCACTTTCCCACAATTTTTTTTACATCTATATCCACCCACCCTTCCTTGATTGACAGCTCTTGTTTTCTCCAGGAACGATAGGAAGCAGGTGCACTGAACTGTTCGGCCATGCCAAGGGTGCACCGAGCGCCTGTGCTTTGTCTGAACAGTCATTTTGTGCTGACAGATCCCTTTAAGCATTTGCTCTCTACTTTTTTTTTTTTTTTTTTGCTGTCCATGGACAAAAGTTCTGAAAATTTCTAAAAAAAAAAGCAGTAATGGTCCATCATGGACGTGGTCTTTACATCAGCGTTTTACTTCGGTACAGTGAGAAAACCCCCCCAATTCTATAAAATATTAATGGGCGTCCTCATCAAAGCGGCAAGTGTTCATCTAAAGTGAAGCAATGCTGACAGTTCGCGGGAATAAGAAAAAAAATCATGTGAAAGACTACATTATCACCTACGTCATCAAGCTCTTGTTCACATGCAGAAAATCTGTTTGAGCAGCCCCGAATCTGTGGCGTTTATTTCCTTTATATGGATAGGAAAGTCTACGCTTTTACCGATTTGCTCAAATAAAAAATAAAAATATTTTTTTCTGAAATATTCTGAAGAGAAGATAATTAAAAGATAACGTCTAATTGAAGATGAGGGAGCTTTAATTTCCCAATAATTATCACTTCAACATGTATTAATTATTTAGGTAGGTAAGACACGTGCCAGCGCCGGAGAATCTATTACAGGACATATTAGTTCAGCAGAAATGATAACATGACAGGTCTGAGTAGTCACACCCATGGGAAAACAAAATCAAACCCCCTTTAGATCGAGCCCCTGCCCAAGCACAAATGTGAAGAAAGCGAAACATAACTCTCATATTCTACAGGTGATCGAGCAAAGAAATCCATTACGGAGATTAAAAGCCTAAAACTAACGACAGCGCCACCTAGGAGCAAAATTTAGTGACAACACCAGTAAGGATGTAAAATCTTTTTCCGCAGGTTCTAAAGAAGAGAGAAAAATATAGAGAAGAAGCAAAACTCGAAGGATAAAGCAACATGAAGCCTCTGACAATCTATAATCACTAGTGCAATTATGTATTGACCGTCATCCATTTCGCCTTCACGGTATTAACCCGTTCTGATGCAAAGTGGACTTCAATCAATACCTAATGCTCGGCAGAGCCATTATTCTGAATTAGCTAGCGTCTATACTTAAAGAGAAAGAGCTGAAAAAACTTTTGACCTATGAATACTGTAATAAACGAGTAAAACAAACCAACAAAAGGAAACATAATAACAAGTGTACAAACAAAAAGAAAGGCATAAAAGCATCAAACATGATTTGACTCCTCTGAAAAGTTCTTCGAGCCGATGACCCTACCAAGGAAGGACAGAAGGCTCCGCTCTTCCTCTGTGCTGCTGTCCAGCCATTCTCCATCCCCGGGGGAGAGGAAGCTCATGGCTGAAGGAGAAAACTTCACCACGTGGCGCAACTGATTTCTTCTACTCTTACCCGGACCTCGAAAGCTAGGCGGGATGTGCCAGTTCTTGGGATCAAGGAGGGTGGACAACAGGACAGTCTCGTTATGGAAAAGGATATGGATGCCAGGGCATTCCCGCCGCCGCTGCCGGATCAATAGGGGTAGTAGGCCTTGTTTAACTGCTCTCCGAAGCAGAAAGGATTGAGGGCACAGCGGGGGGTTAATGGGCTCCTAAATGAGGCGAGGCTGCTGGATCCAATGAGAACGAAAAAAAAACAAAAAACGGATAAGTGAATGGAAATATATTTCTCGGAGCTGAAGGCGAATACTGGTAAATGTTCCCATTTATCAGATGCGATGGATGGAAAATGCTAGGTCAAACTTCTTCGGAAATGCTACCAGCGACAGCAGTCGTCCTCACCGCTGGTGATGGGCTGGAGCATCCTCCCTTCTAAGTCGCCTTCCCTTTCTGCACAGGCAGGTTCATCAATCTCTGATTAGGAGGCACCGGATGCTCTCTTCCTCCCTCCTTTCTCAAGCCTTTTCCACCCCCTTTGCAGCCCCTACCTAGCGTGTGACGGCTGCATTGATCGGTAAAAATGGAACAGGCAGTTAAACTGCCAAAAGCGACATTATGGACTAGTCCACGGTGCTCTCATCAGGAATGGACGGGTTGGACGCCCGGGGTTGCTTCCGGTCCTTATGCCCGGAGGGAATAGTAGGCAGGGGAGTGTTCTGTGCAGAAGCCTCTGCGCTGCTTTTTCCTGTACGGCTTCTAATGCGCGGGGACAACAGCCTATTTCTGTAGTGTTATAACAGCCCTGCCTATTTTTCTTTCCAGATGACAACACTTCTTAAGTTTAGCTAGGAGATGGCAATGTATGCCTGGCACCGTGCCCCGCAATGCAGCAAGTATGTGTACAAACAAAAACTTGGCCTGGGAATTGTTTTTTTATTATTTCAATACATAGAATATGTTTCATTGTTTATGTTAAAAGAAAACTTAGCAAAACACTTTTTAAATAGTTTGCCCAAAGTTTTCAATCTGTTAAATAAATTAAAAATTAAAAAAAAATACAAAAATGTTTTACAAATTTAATTTTACCTTTTAAAATAAGATAGAAAGAAATATATATATATATATATATATATATATATATATATATATATATATATATATATATATTAATATTATATTACTTTTTTATTAAAAAAACAATTAGGTAAAAGGTAAATTTAAATTTGTAAAATTAGAAATAATGTCCACATGCTAACCTATATTCTGAGGTCTGCATCTGAGGCCTTGTTCAGACATTCAGGACTAGGTGTCACGTGCCAGGTAGTCCAGCTCATCTGGGTAACCCCGGCCCCACCACTGATTCTCTCACATGAGAAGATAAAGAAAAAAAAATTGTGAGAAAACCATAAGCAATCCAAACCTGCAAACTGATGGTAAAACGCAGGGGCGCAAATACCATTGGTGCAACATGTACAGCTACACAGGGGCCCAAGAGGTAAGAGGGCCACATTCATCTCCAAATGATTAACTATTGGGTTCCAAAGGGCCAACATACTGTTCTTGCACAGGGGCCCTCTTCTGTCCCTGTAGTCCCTGACATGGTTTCGGATGCACAACAACCACAATATGTGGACATACTTTGTATTTAAACCTTAAAAGGGCATTTCCTATCTCAAGACATTGATAGCATATTCAAGGGATTTAAGTAAAAACTTGTATGCTTTGGCTGGTTCCTGTTCACACTAGCTTAGATGTGCTGCTCCTTTTTCTCTATTTACGGTATATTTAAGGGATTTGCCATAAATGTCTGACTGCTGAGTGTCGCACCACTGGGACCAGCACCCATCTTGACATCTTCAGAACTCCTATAGGAGTGAGCCACCTATTTCCGGCCACCTCTCCATGTGCATTTATTTTACTCCCTTATATAGCCGAGCAACCATACAGTGCTAGCCACTGAGCCACCATACAGTGGTAACCACTGAGGTATACCCCGTGTTAAGGTGGAATACCCCTTTGATTCAGTATTTTCTTTCCACTTTGAATAGCGGATTACATATAGCGGTATTTTTTGCACCATGATGTTGTATAATGTGGCATCAATGGAGCATGTAAGCCCACCGTCTCCAATATGGCAGCAATTACAGGAAAACTAGCTATTTCATCTCGAATACCTGTAGATGATGTACAAGTAATTACAGCTCTGGCATCGGTGGAAACGTGCGCACTACACTTACTGCCAAAGATCTGCATGAAAACAGAAGGTAAGTATTGATGTTTAAGGCGATCAATCGACAAAATGCAAAGCCGGCAGTTATGTCAAGGTGATGTGATCCAGTGCTCGGGCGCTGCGATGTGCCTTCAGAATTACCTTTCATGCTACCCCAGTGCAATGTCAATCAGAAGGAATTACAGGCTGGCAGCACTTATTGACAGGAATGGTGATACTGGGCACAAAGGTCCGGCATGAATCTCATTTACCAGCTCAGCAGGAGAGAGGACACAACCTGAGAACTACAAAGGACCGATGCCACTGCTGCAACAACGTCAGGAGGTTAGTTCTTAAAATCCTATTATTTCATTCTTCAGGCTAAAGGGTCGATATTGACTTTTAGGATCGCTGCTTCCAATAGGTGGCGCTAGAGTTCTAGTCCTCTTCCTCTCTAAAGAGGCAATTTGCATATTTAATTTCCCAGAGGATCATCATGCATGGCCTATAAGTCTCCTCACTCTGACATGCCAGGCCTGGCTTGTCACTCTCCACAAGGAGAAACGTTACCTCTTAGACAGTGGCGTAACTACAAAGTTATGGGCCCCAGTGCGAACTTCCAAATGGCCCCCCCCCCCCCCGCAGCCCTGCCATACAACTCAAGGTAACCCCCATAGAATACAACGCAGCCCCCCTCATAGTGCTCCATACCGTTGATTATTGCCCCATAGATGCTCCATATAAAGCTGCCCCATATATAATGCTCTGCACCGTTCATTATGGCCCCATAGATGCTCCATAGAAAGCTGTGCCATATAGAATGCTCTGCACCGTTCATTATGGCCCCATAAGATGCTCCGCACAGTCACTGCCCCTTATAGTGCTGCACAAGTGTTATGGCCCCATAAGATGCTCCGCACAGTCACTGCCCCTTATAGTGCTGCACAATTGTTATGGCCCCATAAGATGCTCCGCACAGTCACTGCCCCTTATAGTGCTGGCGCTGCACAAGCGTTATGGCCCCATAAAATGCTCCGTACAGTCACTTGTCCCTTATGCTTTTGCTGCCATAAAAAAAATAAATCACATACTCACCTCACCTCTCTCTCTTCGCTCAGGACCCCCGGCACTTTCAATATTTACCTGGCTACTCCTCGTGCGGCTCCGTCTTCGGCACTGACGTTCAGCAGAGGGCGCGCACTGACTACGTCACCACGCCCTCTGACCTGAGCGTCACTGCCAGAGGACGCTGATGACAGAGCTGCACCGGAACGAGGAGAGGTAAATATCGCGAAGCGCTGCGCAGCGCTGTATACTCACCTACTCCCGGCAGTTACCGTTCAATACAGAAATGAATATGCGGCTCCACCCCTATGGGAGGTGGAGCCGCATATTCATTTCTGTACTGAGCGGGACCATGTGACCGCTCAGTGCAGGAAGAATCTGCAGCGCTGGAAGAAGCAGGGCCGTCCAGGGACCGTGCCTGGAGTAGGTAAGTATAATTAGAGAGCGGTGACGGCTCCCTGCTGCGGGTCACTCACCAATGGTGGATCATCATCAATCATGGGTCATTTCATTCTCCTTCACTCCTGTCCATGGGGCCCCTAAGTAGTCTGGGCCCCGTCGCAGCTGCGACCGCTGCGACCGCGGTAGTTACGCCCCTGCTCTTAGACCTCATACTTCAGGCTATAAAAAGAGTACGGTAAGTTCCCACGATGAGTATTGGATGATGCAGATCTTCTTCACCATTGGCTAGATTTGATTACTTGCTCTTTTTAGGGAATTTGTTTTTCACAAGTGTTTTTAACACATTTTTTTCTGCTGCTGCTTTTGTCTTTTTTTTTTTTTGGGTAGGTCATGTCTTCAATAAAACTTCCTTATCTTTGAAAAACCTTTATTGCTAAAGTCATGCACTGTACTTCATCCGAGGAAAAGCACTAAAAAAAAAAAAGGGAATAAATAGGGAAATTGGGAGAGTTGGCAATTATGGATTTCTAAAAACTGGAGAACCCCCTAATATTAGCACCAGTCTACTAGGTCAAAGAGAAGAAGGATTCGCCTTAAAGCAGGGTCTAAGATATCTTCTACTCTCCTTGGGGTTCTTCCAATCCTTGAAAAACGTATGAAGTGTGTGCTACTAAGTATAAGGACCAGAAAAGCTGGAAAGTTTCCTTCTGCTTGTATACAGACAGAGCAAACCAGTAATAGCTACTAGTGATGAGTGATAAGGTGTTATCTCAGCATGCTCGGGTGCTAACCGAGTGACTACGGCATGCTCGAAAAATATGTTCGAGTTTGACAGCCGCAACACATGCAGGAATTGTCTTGTTTTTTTGAGACATGCAGCCGCGGGGACTCAAACATATTTTTCGAGCACGCCGAAGTCACTTGTAGCGCCCGAGCATGCTCAGATAACACCTTATCCCAGCATGTTCGCTCATCACTACTAATAGCTACCTAAAAGTAGGTTCTCATGTACAACACTGACTCAATCCACTGGGGGAAATAACCCACTGGTGGAATCCTCTGTGGCATTTACGCAACAAAATATGCAGCAACAAAAACCGCTATGGTACAGATAATATGGCGGAAGTGCGTTGGACACTTTGCATTGCGGAGCGTAAAATCTGCACCAACATTCACAGCATGAAAATACTAGTTTCAGGGTATGTGTCCACAATGTCTATTCCAGTTGGGACCGCTCCAAAACTCGGCTGAAAAGCCGGCGGCCCAAAAAAATGAAAAATTTTGAACAAGCACTCAGGAAACAAGCAAAAAGATGGAGAGAAAAAAAAAAAATAAGAGGCTCTATGACAAAAACTATAGACGTGTCCTGAATTTCGCTCTTCCAATTAAAAATAACTAAAAGCTTAGACCACCTTAAATGGAGTCTATGAGCACAAAATGACTGTTCAAACAAAGCACAGGCGCTCTATGCACGCCGCTAAAAATGTGGTGCCGCTGCAACCCTCCATGATGTTCCATGTCGCTCCTGCATGCGATCAGCGCTTTCCTCATCATGCTGAGCACTCACAATATACCTCTGCAGCTGACTGATGTGCACCATAAATGGGGGGGGGGGGACACATTGTAATGTACGTGGTTCAGCCGCAATCAATAATTTTCCAAAGGGAAAGACAATAGGAAATGAAGTCTGAAGCAATTTCTTCCGCTCTGCCCTGTTTAACCCCCTCCCTACATGAATACTTTGCACATAAAGCCATAATTAATCAGGAATGTGGAGATGTCACCATACCGTCGCACAATGGCCACTCATTATAGTCTTAGTCGTCAACCCCACAAACAGGATACAGGAAACAATCATCATGGGCATGGAGGTGTCAACAATGACGGTATATGATCAGACCAGTTTAACATGTAACTAAAAACAGAATTAAACATTACAGGAAAATAAAGTCTGTTCTGTTTGTTTGTTTTTACCAACAGTGACACTTATCGCAACGGTTTGTGCCTGGGATTGCAGGTGAATGTGAATGGAGCGGAGCTGCAATGCCACAAACAACCCTTAGTGTTCATGCACATGGCAGATTGTCTCATGAGAGGGCCATCTGTGGTATTCAAGGATAGAACTCATCCTTAAAAATTGGAGACATGTCTGATTCCACCATGGGATCAAAATCGTCAATGCAAGTCTATGGGTCCGTGAGAAAAATCAGACCACACTTGGATTACATCTAAGTGTGGTCTGATTTTTATGGACAGTATGAAGAATGGAGACATTTTTTTCTCTCCATGTCCGAGAAAACGGATTCAACTTGGACCAAACTGTGGACCAAGCAGTGGACCAAGCAGTGGACCAAGCAGTGGACCAAACTGTGGACCAAGCTGTGGACCAAGCTGTGGACCAAGCTGTGGACCAAACTGAGGACCAAACTGTGGACCGAGCTGTGGACCAAGCTGTGGACCAAGCTGTGGACCAAACGGTGGACCAAGCTGTGGACCAAGCTGTGGACCAAGCTGTGGACCAAGCTGTGCACCAAGCTGTGGACCAAGCTGTGCACCAAGCTGTGGACCAAACGGTGGACCAAACGGTGGACCAAGCTGTGGACCAAACGGTGGACCAAGCTGTGGACCAAGCTGTGGACCAAGCTGTGCACCAAGCTGTGCACCAAGCTGTGGACCAAGCTGTGGACCAAGCTGTGGACCAAGCTGTGGACCAAACAGTGGACCAAACAGTGGACCAAACAGTGGACCAAACAGTGGACTTTTGGAAGGTGTAAAATTATGCAAGATGTGAGACAACGCATCTATTCCATGGCAGCCACCAAATGGTGCAAGTGTCATTAATAGTGGACACACACAGAAAAATGTCAGGTAAACTCATTAATTTCAACAGATCAGCCAGTTATCTGACCTGCATGGAGGAGATCTTTTTTTTCTCGAGGGAAAGCAGGACTGGCCATGTTGAAAGGCACTACGCCCGATCCTTAATAAAGGCCCCGTCTCACATAGCGAGATCGCTAGCGAGATCGCTGCCGAGTCACTAGTTTTGTGACGCAACAGCGACCTCAGTAGCGATCTCGCTATGTGTGACACGTACCAGCGATCAGGCCCCTGCTGCGAGATCGCTGGTCGTGTCGGAATGGCCTGGACCTTTTTTTGGTCGTTGAGGTCCCGCTGACATCGCTGAATCGGTGTGTGTGACACCGATCCAGCGATGTCTTCACTGGTAACCAGGGTAAACATCGGGTTACTAAGCGATGTTTACCCTGGTTACCCGGGGACCTCGGCATCGTTGGTCGCTGGAGAGCGGTCTGTGTGACAGCTCTCCAGCGACCACACAGCGACAAAACAGCGACGCTGCAGCGATCAGCATCGTTGTCTGTATCGCTGCAGCGTCGCTGTGTGAGACGGGGCCTTTAGTCTAAAGCTTACTACAGAGGTTTCTGGCAGTGGTAAATTCCCTCGTCCTGTTCAAAATGCAGTAGTGCCTGGCAAAAATAAGTATTCATGGGTACAGGGAGAAGTCGGAACAAAATGTTGTTGGCCAAAGTAGCAATCTGCCAACGGCTACTGAAGGTGTATGGCAACTCTCTCGAGAGGTCAACAGAAGTTGATCAAGGCATTTACCGCTTTTGTGCCAGACTTCACACAACGCAAGAACAAAGAGCAAACAAAACAGAAAACATGCCGAACAGTCCTCTTTACCAAAGGATTTTCTGCAAATGTTTGGATTACTAGGTGAGAGGGTTGTCCCATGAGCTAAGCTGGAGCCACGTCATGACGGGAATGTCAGAGCTGGGGGAAAAGTTCAACAGGAGTAAACGGCACAAACCTCTGTGGTTTTCAGCTGAATGCCATGATGCAAAGAAAGAGGTCGTCATCATCGCGGTTCTGTAGCTGAAGAGGTAGTTACAGAGAAAACTACGGTAGTTCATTTCAGCGTGCTAAGTTGTCTAGAATTAGAAAAATGTTCCCAATTCTAGTTTCCTGCTCTTGCCAGCAGCCCCCCCCCCCCCAAAAAAAAATCCCCCAAAATACTCCAGGTGATTGGGCCAGAATGCAATATCAGTGCCAGATTTCACTGTGGAAAATTTGCAACAGATCAGTCCTGCTCGGATGTTTCTATAAATATTCAGGTTTTTTTTTTTCAGACACTTCGGGTCTGTGTATATTTTGTAAATGACTTCCTAGTCAGAGCAGAGTGAATGCGACCCTTGAAGTCTCATTCGCACGTTGCTTATTTTTTCCTTATAGATTTGCAGCAGATTTCAATCTGCAACATGCCAATGTTTTTGCTGCCAATTTCACCTATACTAATGAATGGGAAAAAAAACACATAAATGCAAGCAAAAAAAAAAAAAGGTCAAAAAACCTTGCCACAGATTTGAAGAAAATGCTGAACCTCTGCACATAAATAAAGCAATAAAAAACACAAAAAAAAGTATACTGAGCAAAGAAACAAGTAAAATATCCCCACACTTCCTCCTCTAATCTCCTTTCCTTTCATCCCATTGTGCTCCCTATTGCAACTAACACAAAATATATGAACAAATCTTCACTACGTGTCCTAATTGATCGGTAATTTCTGCCCTCCACCTCCTCCTTGTTGCACTGTGTCTGGTTGGAAGACAACTTTCTGCAGCAGGAGCCTCCCCCCTCTGCAAAGATTAGTGAGCCCCGCCCCTTGACCGTTCAGCATCCAAAAAAGGAACAGATTACCTTAGAACTACTAATGTCCAATCAATGGAAATCAACCCTAAAGGGAACTGTGTATTTTTTTATGCTGATTTCCACCTTGCTACGTGGATCTGAATGTTTCCCCTATCCCAGTGAGACACTGGTTTGCCAAGCGCTTCCCAGCTAAACAAACCAGTGCACATATGGAAGTGTGATATGAGAATTAAATTCCGATCCCTCGGGAGACGAAGAAAGCGGCACCTGGATAAACCCCGTAAGTCGGAGAAGCTGGAGCGCCACAGGTTGTTTATTCTGCAGGTTCCGCGACAGATCGGGGCCTACAGGAGAGGAAGGGGTTACCGCATCCTGCGGAGGAGAGGTCTTATATTTAATTTAGGACACAGCCGGCTTTGTCTCCTCTCATTCTTATATGCAAGTGCAATGTTATAAATATTCATTGTCCTTCGCTGCCGAAGGAAAAAGCAGTTTTTGGATAATTGGTAGGAAAATAAAGGAATCAAGACAACAACTCTGGGCGGCTTCGCGCCTATTATTGCTATTTTTCCTCCATGAAGCCGCGTTATACATAATATATACTGTGCCGGGAAATGTCGATGCGGCTAGGCTTCGCGGTTTGTGGAATGGGATTCGGACTGAGGCCCGGTGCCATCTGTGCTGGGGGAAGGGGGTAAATTTATGGGAAGAACATACAAAGCAGACAGCTAGCAATGCAGATATGTAAGGAAAAGCCATTGATGGAAGATTAAAGGCCGATGCAGGATGTGCGGAAAGTTTCATGTAGCTCTGGATGTGGCGGATGCAAAGATTTTCGCACAAATTAAAGATGTTCACACTGGCTGTAGCCCTTTAACGCTGAGCCGTGACCTGAACTTCCCGACCCAGGAACAGCTGACAGGTTCCAGCAGTGTAAAATGATCAAGTGTTAAGATGAAGACCTCTACTGTAGGAGATCATGTCCCGAGATGACCTCGCATGGATAAAAGGAGTTGTGAGCAGAGTAAGAAGCTTTACATCAGTCATTAAATTTAATCTGTCAATGAGTTTCTGCTATGCAATCTGACAGCAGCATGATATAGGGACAGAGACCCCGATTCCAGCGATGTACTGCTTTGTTTACTGCGTGCAGCAGTTGTGATACAATCACAGTTTTCACTGTCGCAGATCTAGCAGAGTCCAGTATAACCCCGCCCACAACACTGATTGCTGCCTATCAGTGGTGGGGGGTGTGGTTGGACTATGAGTCACGAGACAACTAGTCCTGTGATGATAATCTCCTGCTGATAAAACACTTTGTATTGTAACAGTAAAGGGGACAGTGATGATAATGTGTACAAACTGTAAAGTGCTGCGTAATATGTTAGCGCTATATAAAAATAAAGATTATTATTATTATTAAAGCCTAAGAGGTGACATTGCTGGAATCATGGTCTGCTCTCAGATTATACATCAAAAACCTACTAACGATTCCCTTTAAATTGTCCGTTTGGTCACGCAGAAGAGAAAAATTTGTCTCTGCAGGCCAATTTTTAGATATATTTTTTAAAACAATTTCCTTACAATAGCGTTGTAGTCCTGTTAGCAGGAACAAGCTGTGTTAGGAAAATCTGCAATCTGCTGAAAGACTGAAGGCTGCTACAAAAGGGCACAGTATTCTGCGGACACCTGACAGGCCTGTATGGCGACCACAGGGAATAGGAAAATTAAAGTTTTTACCGAAACAGTCTTGCAGTTCTAGGGCTAGCTAAACAGACTGGACAGTCAAAAATAAAAGGGTAAGTCGTGGTAGCTGCGCCATCCTTGGTCCCAGCAGCTTCAATAGAGGCCAGATGACTGCTCATTTTAGTAGCCAAGCCAGCGGGATGCATGGAGAGAGAAGGGGGTTGGCTTAGCTTGTGAAATGAACAGGCAGCCAGCCCCGGTCACACACAGTTGTCAACATGTCCTGTGTTGAGCGCAGGGGCTGAAAGCTGCACTGATCCGGGTTGCAGTGGATACCTGATGGTAGACACAGCTGGCCTAAAAGACGACTACATCAGTAAGTTATGGAATTGTCTTTTTAAGGGCTCGTATTTTCGGTCCGAGTCCCATCTGACAAAACATTGGATCACACTAGGACCAATGTTATTCTACGGGGCTGTGCACATGCATTGTTTGCATCTGCTAAGCGGATCGCTTGTGACCATTCAAGTCAATGCGTTCATGGAAAACATCGGACTGCACTCGGATGACATCTGAGTGCAGTCCAATTTCCATGGACTGACAGAATGGAGAAGATGGAGAAATGTCTTTCTCCAGCTTCTTCTCATCCAAAAGAATGGGAGCACACTATGCCGACATTGCGATCAGAGTGTAATCAGCATAATCGACACAGAAGAGAGAATTATATACGCTTGTGTGATGCTAGCCTAAAGCTCACATTTCCATTATTCTATTTCTTTTTGCGGGGGTGGACAACCTCCATAATATAAGAAAGAGATTGAAATCTATGTAATTCCCTATAAATATGATACAAATCTAATATCATTTCTGTATGCAGCAGCTGATTTTTTTTTTTTTACCATCTCTGGTCATCTATGCGGGTTTTAATTAAAAATTAGGGAAAAAGGCCAGAAGAGAGGTAAGAGGCAGCCTAATGCACCTATTACATTGCATGCTGACAGCTTGAGCTGTAGTACAGCTGGAATCAGACTAAATAGCTGTAATCCATGTCATAGGAGGCATATGTGATATATTGATTAACGTTTACGACTTCGGTTAACAAAACAAACAGGTTGCTGCAGTGAGTAATCCGGTTCACAGACAGGATTAGACAGCTCTGTAATAGGATCTAGAGACATCCAGAAGCATCGCAATATTCCTGACCGGCTATACAATGAGCGGGGTACCCTGCCTGGCAGTATACAGCCCACAGGAACGCTGGGTTTTACTTTTGGAGATGCACCATCGGCCGGGGCAATCTCCAAAGGACCTTTACTGGACCGCCGAACACAAACAGGAGGCTTCAAGGAAACAAGACCTAAGGGTACCGTCACACAGTGCCATTTTCATCGCTACGACGGCGCGATTCGTGACGTTCTAGCGATATCGTTACGATATCGTAGTGTCTGACACGCTACTGCGATCCGGAACCCCGCTGAGAATCGTACGTCGTAGCAGATCGTTTGAAACTTTCTTTCGTCGTCTAGTGTCCCGCTGTGGCGGCATGATTGCATCGTGTGACACAGGTTGTATACGATGTGCGCACAGTAACCAACGGCTTCTACATCGCAAATACGTCATGAAATTATCGCTCCAGCGCCGTGTATTGCACCGTGTGACCGCAGTCTACGACGCTGGAGCGATAATCATACGACGCTGCAACGTCACGAATCGTGCCGTCGTAGCGATGAAAATGGCACTGTGTGACGGTACCCTAAGTTTAATACAAGGGGTGATAAGGGTTACGATAAAGGAGGACTTTTAGGGTGACAAGTGATAATGATCTGCTAATTATCAGCCACTGAATGAACCATTTGCTTTGCAAACATCTAAAGCTATGCTTAGGTGATGGAAAAAAATCAATGGCAGATTTTACTGCAGATGTTCTAGTAGTTACATGCAGATTTTGCAGTAGATATTCTAGGAGTTACATGCAGATTTGCTATAGATGTTCTAGTAGTTACGTCACTTACATGCAGGCTTTGATGTAGATGTTCTAGTAGTTACATGCAGATTTTGCTGTACATATTCTAGGAGTTACATGCAGATTTTGCTGTAGATGTTCTAGTAGTTACATGAAAATTTTGCTATAGATGATTCTGGAGTCACATGCAGATTTTGCAATAGATGTTCCTGGAGTTACATGCAGATTTTGCTGTAGATATTCTAGGAGTTACATGCAGATTTTGCTGTAGATTTTCTAGGAGTTACCTGCAGGCTTTGCTGTAGATGCTCTATGAGTTACATGCAGATTTTGCAATAGATGTTCCTGGAGTTACATGCAGATTTTGCTGTAGATATTTCTAGGAGTTACATGCAGATTTTGCTGTAGATTTTCTAGGAGTTACCTGCAGGCTTTGCTGTAGATGCTCTATGAGTTACATGCAGATTTTGCAATAGATGTTCCTGGAGTTACATGCAGATTTTGCTATAGATGTTCTAGTAGTTACATGCAGGCTTTGCTGGAGATATTCTAGTAGTTACATGCAGATTTTGCTGTAGATTTTCTAGGAGTTACCTGCAGACTTTGCTGTAGATGCTCTATGAGTTACATGCAGATTTTGCTATAGATGTTCCTGGAGTTACATGCAGGCTTTGCTGGAGATATTCTAGTAGTTACATGCAGAATTTGCTTTAGATGTTCTAGGAGTTACATGCAGATTTTACTGCAGAGATTGACGCATTGGAAAGACTGAAATCAGTGGAGAACATCTGCAGAAAGAACTGACATGCAGAAGAGTTAAAAAAAAAAAAATCTGCAGCAAAAGTCAATTACCGCAAAATAATTTATCCGCAACTTGTCAATGCAATTTTTTTATGTTAAATCTGCAGCAACTGTAAGCCACAAATACGGAAGAAAAATCCACGGAACTCTGCATCGTGTAAGAGGGCCTTTATACTTGTCTCTTTCTTGGACCAGCACTCTTGCCATTTGGCACAGGTGATTTTAATTAGCAGGAGACTGCAATGTAAGGGGTCTCGCGCATTTTGGCTCTCACTGAAGAGCTGGAGGAAGGAGAGTTTCAGTGCTCCTTTCATTTTGGTGCTGGAGCGTGTGGCGGCCATTGTTGCCGTGGCTTTGTGCTGGTGGGGCGGCGCGGTCTGTAGTCATGGGGGCTCAGTCTCGCAGCATGGGTGCTGTGGGGCAACAGGCCGTCCGCCCTGCTGGTGCATTGCCGCTGTGGCGGTGGTCGCCGCATGTTAGGGCGATAGGACCCACTACGAGGTTTGCCGTGACGTGGCAGTGCGCTTCATACAGTCTGATCAGAATGTTAAACTGAAAACCTCATATTCAGTTATATAAATTTTTGCCTAGCGGCTTTAGATCAACTTATGATTTCTGGAGGCGCGGTTCATGCTCTTTTTTTGCCTTTATACATGTGCCTGTAACCAGCGCTGATCTACGACATGGTGAGCTAATCGGCGCTGCAGACAATGATTTTTACACATAACGAATGTGATCGATGACAAGCGCGTAAACAATGCGTCTCACTAGATCATTCAGGCGATCATTGCCTGGTGTAGCATACAGTTCGGGGCAGCGTCTACCAGTCTCTAGAAGTAGATCTGTCCGGCCTCGGTTTCGCAGAGCATCATGGTTTCATTTATTTAGGCCCTTTGATAGCTTACATAAGAAGATACATAATATTCTCGTAGTAGAAACCTGCTCTTGTAAAAAGAGTTACTGGGTGTGTGAGCCTTTGTTAGGGATGTGCCATTAAAGAGTTCAGCGACCCTGCCCAAAGCTCATCGCCCACATGCGAGATCTGGAGTGACTTCACAGAGCCCTGAAGGTGTCCAGAGTTAGGAAGTATGGACTGAATGAGAATCGGACCAAATAATATTTATAATGATCAGCGCTTCAGTATCACCAGGTCCTATCATCCCAAATTACGGTATGCCTTTAAAATAATATTAAATTAAATGGTCTGCATCTTATTTCCAGAATCAGGGCCGCTGCTGTCCGTGGGCAACGTCTGGGATGGCAGCTCACCTTTATTGGAGTGAATTGGCAGAGCTGCAATACCAGACGCAGCCTGTAGCCAAGGGTGGCGCTGTTTCCCAGGGGGGAAACAAGCATGCATATGTATTTCAAAGGGGAAGAGGGGAATACGCTCCTGCTGGATACATAGGAAAATTACTAGTCTTTCACGGGATACGTCATACTGCTCCAACCTGGACCTATTACATGTGTACCATAGAAGATCTAGAAGTTTCTAGAGGAAAACAGCCACATTTTTTCTTAAAAGTACACCTGCTCTGTCTTTTCACCTGTAGAAAAGCACGGTATTGCTGCCCTCACCCCACCCAAAATAAAGTTTATTTTGCCCAGCATACCTAAGAAGTCTAGAAACTGTCCTGAATCTCATGCTCTAATCTGATGCCATCCATTCTTGTTAATGATCTTTTATTTTTTCTTCATCGGCATTCTGCCAGCATTATAGGTGCAGGAACTTACTTTCCCTCACTTTCTAGCATGCACTGATTCTGCCCTTGTAAAATTTTTGCTTGTCCGTTATGGAAAGCCTGTTATGTATGTGTACAGTTCGCAGAAGCAAATAAACAAAATCCTTCTCATCCCCTGTAACCCGTCTCAACTGCCAGAGCCGGATTACACTTCACAACAGGCAGTGAGCAGCAGGTCAGACAGAACAAACATCTGATGGCCGACACTTTGGAGTGATTTTTAAGGCTGAAAATGTCATTTTGGGTAAATATAGTATTACGCAGTTTAGATAGTCATAGCATTGGCCATCAGAAAAGCCAGAGTTTATTGAAGCGACAGCGGCCATTAAGGTTAGTTCACACATTGTGTCTTGCAAAGCAGTTTACAAACCAGTAAGTGCTGACAACCAAGATGCTTCTTTTCATCCACCTGCACTATAGATTTCATTCTCGGCTGCTGGCGATGCGCCCAGGACATGGAAAGACAGAAAAGTAACTTTCCGACTGCTTTCTGGTGGTAAATATAGGATAAACATTTCATACTCACCTAATCTATTTCTTCCAGCGTTGTGTAGAGAGGCAGCAGAGGGATGTGGATGACGGACATTTCACAACTAATCCTTTCTCTCAGGCTGTATTTTAGCACAGAATACCAAGTGGTGCTTATGTTTAACCCTTAGTGCTCCAAAAGGGGTAATCTCCCAGCCACAAAACCAGTGCGTGACAGATCTGTCTCGTTAAAACTGGGGGTCCTGCCGATGGTGCATTGTTAATATTGAATGTAACCACAGATAGAATGTGTATTGTCTTGCTTTGTACGGTTTCCCAACGGCAAAATTCAGGACAGAAAAATAGGTTGGGCATATTGGATTTCAACATGCCCAATCCTTTTGTTCTACCAGGACCAAAGCCACTGCTCCTCTCTGGACTGAAATGTTAGGTGAAGGAAGCATGCACGTAAAGGGGGGGAAGAAGGGAAGTTAAAGTTATACTTGTCTCCTGAACAAGCAGTCAACCAACTGTTGCCTTATGGTCACCTTACATAGCTCGAGATGCAGAAATTGCTGCCACATACTGCACCTCCTTATGGCACTGGATCCCACACTATAAGCAATTTGTTAAGGGGGGGGGGAACACATTTGCAACATGACTTCTGATGGAAGATGCCACAATTTTCCTCCACGTTCCTTAGGAATTGGAAGAATATGGAGGTGCAATATGGGCCCCACAATACCATAGGACACGGATCCATAATACAGTAGTATATAGGAGGTTTAAAGAGACAGCTGCCACAATAAGTTGCTAATTTTAAAGGGGTTTTCTCATAAGTTTTAAGATTCCTGAGAGATCGGACTAGTGACAATGTTATGCCACTGGCACAAACTTTGCATCTGTGGTATCGGAGGAGTGCGGGGCACCAAGGCAGAGCTACAAACTTTATGGAAAAGAGCTTGTAAATGCCACTTTCACACGAGATCGGCCACCCCTGACAAACTGCGGAGTCGGCAGGTACCCTAGGCAACAGAGAGGATTTCTTTATAAGTTAATTGCAAAGTTTCTTGTTTTAAACAAGCACTTTGCAATTTTACTAAATATGTAATGGACGCCTTCAAAGCCAGAAGAAATCTATATTAGCACAAACAAAGCTGTGAGAAAGCGCAGAGCACAGCTTTACAATGTGAGCAAAAAAAACACACGGCCCACAGATCCAAGAGTCCAGGGCAAAGAAAGCTGCCCCCTACAAAGTGCTGTCACGTCTAAAGGAAGCAGCCCACGGTCAGGACGTTTGCTTTATAGATTTGATAAATGTTATAATGCACCTTCCGAATAAGACTGCATCGATTTTATGTGGGACCAAACACTTCTGAAATGTCATCTTACATTGCATGACGTTGGTACAAAAGATCTGTTTCTATTCAGCTCCCAGTATAGTAACCAATCATTTAATATGCACTTTAGGAACAGTCATCTACTTACATCAATGCACGTGATAAGGTGGCAATGGCCAAGCTGTGATCGCCCTGCTGTTAGAGAACCACAAGTCCCATTATGCTTGTTAATGCATTTTTGCTTCTTTCTGCACACAGGGACTAATGCACACTACCATATACAGACTCTAATGTCTCCCTGCAATCATTAAATAATGGCAAACCCTCACAGGATGCCATCACTTAAAGGGGTCGTCCGAAACTAAATTTTATTTTCATCCTAAACTCTATTTTCTATGGTAATCTTATATCTAATATACTTTAATTAAAAATTCCCTCTCCTTCCCTAACTTACTCTAACTGCTTTAGTCTTTTTTTCTCTACTACTTCCTTTTAGGCTATGTGCCCACGTTGCAGAATGTCTGCAGAATTTTCCGCATCAAAACTGGACTCCCTTGCCAGGAAATCCGCTTGCGTTTTTATCGCGTATTTGTCGCGTTTTTTTCGCGGTATTCAAGCGTTTTTTTTTTCATGTGTCCAAAACGCTGATTTTCCGCAAAATTAATGAACATGCTGCGTTTCTTTTCACAACGCTTTTCCGCTGCGGAAAAAAACACAGCATGGGCACAATTGCGGAACGTATAAAATTAATGGGATGCTTTATGTCAGCGTTTTTTAATCGTTTCAGCAGTGGAAAAACACACACAAAAAAAAAAAGCTTAAAATGCCCAACGTGGGCACATAGCCTTATAGTGGCACTTCATTTGAGAATCCCTAGTGCATGTTGGGACATGCAAATGCAAATGAGTCGACATGGGGGCAGAGGCTGCGGTCACTGTCGCAGCCTCTGCCTGCTACCTGAAACAAAGCATGCTCCGTGATATCCGTGCAGGTGCCGGTGTAGTCCCTGCTCTACTGAGCATCGATTGGTTGTCAATTCCGACGTTTGCTCAGCAGCTTCCTGTCACTGTGCACGGTTCTTAGTGCACAGTGACAATGCACTCTCTCTTGCCGGCTCTGATTAGAAATGAGTAACTGGCAACAGAGCGCACTGTCATTGCACAGTATAAGTAAAGAACAAGCAGAGACCAGCTCCAACCCCGCAAGTGACATGATTCTTGATTAATGTCAGCCAAACGTCATTATTTTGGGGGACACTTATTATTATTATTATTTATATAGCACCATTGATTCCATGGTGCTGTACATGAGGAGGGGTTACATACAAATGACAGATATCACTTACAGTAAGCAAACTAACAATTACAGACTGATACAGAGGGGCGAGGACCCTGCCCTTGTGGGCTTACATTCTACAGGATGGAGGGGAAGGAGACAGTAGGTTGAAGGTTGCAGGAGCTCCGGTGTTGGTGAGGCGGTAGCTTCAGTCGTGGTGAGGAGGCAGCGGGGTCAGTGCAGGCTGTAGACTTTCCTGAAGAGATGGGTTTTCAGGTTCCGTCTGAAGGATCCGATTGATTATTTAATGTATATAAAGGTGTTTACTAACTCCGCTGAAGGTAGACATTGGGGGCTAAAGAAAAATTGGAGTTTCAACATGCCATACTTTGTTTTGATTGGAGATAGACTCATCTGCTGGTGACCTATCAGCAGCCATTTCTTGGTGATAGAGCATGCATAGTTGGCTTTGTGACAGTATATGGCCATTGGAATACCAACATTTCATCGTTCTATTTAGTGGGCAGAGCTGAGCGCTCGTGTGTATCGAGAAGTCCGGGGAGGAAACCTTGGGCTAAACTATCGGACGATGGCTACCTAATACTGTCTCATTTAGACACCACAGCTCTGGAATATCTAAGGCCAGTGTAAGGTTCAACCGAAAGTCTAGAGTTCACGTGAACATGCTTCACATGAAAGGAAGCCTGCTCATCTCCTGACATCTACCCAGACAGGTATCCCCGCTGCCGAGAGCAGGACATGATGACTGACAGCAATGTTATCCGAATGCGGGATTATGTCCTGGCATGCCACTGAAAAAACACTGCAGGGGACGTATAGTATCTGGTTTTGGTTCACAGTGTCACATTCAAAGAGGAAAGACACGTTAATAAGAAAAGGTTACATACAACAACCTGGTCCCCACAAATAGCAGCAAAACATAAGAGAGAAAGCGAGAGCGTGTGTGCCAGAGGGGGAGTATTAACTAAAAAAAAAAATCACTGGGATATACAGTGGGGGAAATAAGTATTCAATCCCTTGCTGAGTTTGTAAGTTCGCCCACTGACAAAGACATGAACAGTCTATAATTTTAAGGTTAAGGTTTTAGGTTCATTTTAACATTGAGAGATATGATATCAACAATAAAATCCAGAAAATCATATTGTACAAATTGTATAAATTTATTTGCATTTTGCAGTGAGAAATAAGTATTTGATCCCCTACCAACCATTAAGAGTTCTGGCTCCTACAGACCAGTTAGACGCTCCTAATCAACTCATTGCCTGCATTAAGGACAGCTGTCTTACATAGTCACCTTTATAAAAGACTCCTGTCCACAGACTCAACTAATCAGTCAGACTCTAACCTCTACAACATGGGCAAGACCACAAAGCTGGAATGGGCTATAAAACCATAAGTAAGACGCTGGCTGAGAAGGAGACAAGTGTTGGTGCAATAGTAAGAAAATGGAAGAAATGCAAAATGACTGTCAATCGACATTGATCTGGGAACCATGCAAAATCTCACCTCGTGGGCTATCCTTGATCATGAGGAAGGTGAGAGATCAGCCTAAAACTACACGGGGGAACTTGTTAATGATCTCAAGGCAGCTGGGACCACAGTTACCAAGAAAACCATTGGTAGCACATTACGTCGTAAAGGTTTAAAATCCTGAAGTGTTCGCAAGGTCCCCCTGCTCAAGAAGGCACATGTGCAGGCCCGTCTCAAGTTTGCCAATGAACACCTGGATGATTCTGTGAGTGGTTGGGAGAAGGTGCTGTGGTCAGATGAGACAATAATTGAGCTCTCTACTTCACCGCATCAATGGGAAAATGGATGGAGCCATGTACTGTAAAATCCTGAGTGACAACCTCCTTCCCTCTGCCAGGACATTAAAAATGGTTTGTGGCTGGGTCTTCCAGCAAGACAATGACCCAAAACATACAGTCAAGGCAACAAGTGGCTCAAAAAGAAGCACGTTAAGGTCATGGAGTGGCCTAGCCAGTCTCCAGACCTTAATCCCATAGAAAACTTATGGAGGGAGTTGAAGCTCCGAGTTGCCAAGCGACAGCCTCAAAATCTTAACGATTTAGAGATGATCTGCAAAGAGGAGTGGACCAAAATTCATCCTGACGTGTGCAAACCTCATCATCAACTACAAAAAAATCTGATTGCTGTGCTTGCCAACAAGGGTTTTGCCACCAAGTATTAAGTCTTGTTTGCCAGAGGAATCAAATACTTATTTCTCACTGCAAAATGCAAATAAACTTATATAATTTATACAATGTGATTTTCTGGATTTTATTTTTGATATTCTTTCTCTCAATATTAAAATTAACCTACCCTTAAAATTATAGACTGTTCATGTCTTTGTCAGTGGGCAAACTTACAAAATCAGCAAGGGATCAAATACGTACTTCATTCACTATATTCACTTTAAGCCACTAAATACTCAGCACAAATGTGTAGTGAGAACTTCATACAGGTCAATTTCACCCATCAGTATTGCTCCGGTACAGAATACTGACCACAGTAATTCTGTGAGAAAGTCGCCTTATAAAAAAAATCTTGCAGCATCATGTCATGTTCCCTAGGAACTTGCTGGAGGAACAAAGGCGGATGATGTGTTGTGAACGTACGGTTTCATCTGGAAAGCAAAAGTCGCATATCACCTCTTAAAGGGAACCTGTCATGTTGAAACTGGTGTCTGATCTGTAGGCAGGATGAGCTGGTATGTTTGACAGACATTTTTGTGGCAGTAAAACTTGCATTTTAGTCATTGAAATCCGTGATCTTTGTACACAAGTCCAGTGGGCCGACCTATGACAGATTGACAGTCTTCCCTATATGACTTTACATGCAGAGATCGCTGTCAGTCACGATAGTCCCGCCCACTGGACTCCTACGTACAAACCCTAGGGATTTTCAATGAATAAAATACAAGATATACGGAATCCTTACCAGCAAACCGATATCATTCTGCCAGACTTCTCCGTGTCTTTTCCCTACAGAATGTACAACGCGACAGGTTCCCTTTAAGTCTGGAATTACATATCCAACAAATACTCATTAAATCTAATATATGCTTTACATTCAGCACCAATAACATAAGGAACTCTAATAAATACCTCTTTTCATGTGACAAATCCAATTTATAAGTGCGACGCACAAGCACGCCCGAGGCACCGGTCGGGAATGTCAGATATGCACAGAACTTATGTTTTACACCACCATATTATGTACACTATGGCGGCCCAATTTACGGCGTGCTCCAGATAATAAAGCATCTTTTTACATTACGCCCTTGTGCGCTTCGTAAAAGCTTATTCCCATGGTTTCAGATCCAGGAAACCTACTAATTGCCTGTGTTCTGCGGAGTAAGCCTAAAGCAGGTTCTTATGTGAGGTTGAGGGATCAGCTATGATGATAAGTCTGCGATGGAAAGCTCCCTCCGCACATTACACCGCGAGAAGAAAAAGCCCTTTGACTAACAGCGATGACTGTATTACAAGCTTAAAGCGATCGCCCAGTTTCAAACGCCTCAATTACACAGATTACGGCACAATCCCCCTTAATGTTCGACTTCTTTATTTTTTATTTATTTTTTCTCCTAAATTATGGCACATACGAGGATAATCCTTTCATTACCTCCTCACCTGGCCTGATTCCCGTTTCAGGCTCCATGAGTCACTTTCTTAAAAGGCGAGTAGAAGGATGGGCAAACAACATGAGCCTTCATTGTTCCGCGGCATAACGAGGCTGACATGGGAGATGGCCGGCGACCCTCGGAGGGTCAGCGGGTCACAAGAAGCGGGTGACGCACGGCTGCTGGGAAGCTTAGTCATGATGCCAGCGATTTCAAACAACACTATTATTAAAAGGACATTTCCTCTAAGAATCCAAAAATACGGAGTCAATTTATGACCCTGAGTCATTGTATTCTGTGAAGTCATTAGAAATTCCTCTCTGTTGCATCAGGTACCGGAATGGCGGGGAGACAATCAGTAGGATGGCCATCATTAAAACCCATTGGGGTTGCCACCATGCTTCTTGAGATGTTCACGTCACCTTTATCTAGTTTTTTGCCTGGAGTTTGAAAAATGTTACAGGGAAAAAAGTATTTTTTTGGTGCTACACCCCACTAAGCTTTCAGGTCCCTTTACACGGACAGATTTCCACCCACGATAAACGCTGAACGACAATATAACTAATCGATCGACACTCGTTTAAAGGTTCTTCTACATGGACTAATGTAAACATTTTAAGGACATGCAAATATTAAACGGGTCGTCTGCTACTTGACACCCCCTTTTAATGGCGCTAGACTGGTGCATAAGTGCAAAAAAATCTAGTTACCTCCTTTACCGCCACTTCACTTTCAACCATGTCTCCACCTCCTGACAAACAACATCACGTGACCACTGCAGTCAATCAGCGCCACTGATCGGATGCAGCCTTCATAATTATGTCCAAGAAGAAAAAAATTACTTTTTTTTCCCCCAGTTATGTTGCTAAAGTGATAACCCCTTTAATATGATTGTTTGGCCCCCATATAGGTTGAACAATGCGTGTAAACAGTCGACAAAAGACAAGACTCTCGTTTGTCATCCAAATGCTTCTTTTATGCAGCCTAAAAAACAATGTTCTATCTGTGTACACGGAGGCAGTGCTGACGACAATTATTTCTGTGGAATGGGTGAGAAGCAATAGGCTCATAAACAAGCGTTCGATCTTTGGCTGGTTGGTCACGGCTATGTTTGCGCAGGGCAATGGTCAGGAATCTGTGCCCTTATGAACTTTTTTTTGGGAAAAAGGGCCAGAACACAGAATACTAGCTCTGCCTACAGTGAGTCACTGCAGAACTAGTGAGGTTTCTTTTTGAGGAAACTGGAAAAGCCTGACCCTTTTAGGAGCCTGGTTGTCACCATTTACACGGCTTTCTTAGAAAGAAAGTAGACCAAGAGCTGGATCTTGGAGAAAGAAAAAAAAAAGGGCAACCCGCATACTTTACTTTAACGACACGGTTTTGATTCTGTCTTATTGCAGTGAAATTACTCTGTCATTGTAATAAACTAGATCAGGAATTCAGCAATAATAGGCAATTGCACACACACATCCTCCATTACTGTACTCTGACCTAGAATCACACATGGCTTCATGATGATGAACCACACTTGTATTCTCGCATAAAACGGCTGCTCCCATGAATCCGCACTTATGTCACAGTACACACACTATAACCAAGCCATATATTCATATATTCCTCTTATGGCTAGCAAGGCTAAATAACATTCATCTGTCTGTAACAGATTATCCAGGTTAGCAGGGGTGTAATTATAATAGTTGCAGGGATTGCAATGGCACCCAAGATCCTAAGGGGCCCAAATGGTCCCCTTGGCTCATATAAAAAGACATATACTTTAAAAAAAAAAACCTGATAGTTTGGGGTCCTGTTGGAGATTTTGCATTGGGGCCCACAAACTTCAAGTTACTTTTCAAAAGCTTTTGATACGGTGCCACACAAAAGGTTGATACATAAAATGAGAATAATGGGGATAGGGGAAAATATGTGTAAGTGGGTTGAGAGCTGGCTCAGGGATAGGAAACAAAGGGTGGTTAATGGAGCACACTCGGACTGGGTCGCGGTTAGCAGTGGGGTACCACGGGGGTCAGTATTGGGCCCTCTTCTTTTTAACATATTTATTAATGACCTTGTAGGGGGCATACAGAGTGGAATTTCAATATTTTCAGATGACACTAAACTCTGCAGGGTAATCAATACAGAGGAGGACAATTTTATATTACAGGACGATTTATGTAAACTAAAAGCTTGGGCTGACAAATGGCAAATGAGCTTTAATGGGGATACATGTAAGGTCATGCATTTGGGCAGAAATAATAAGATGTATAACTATGTGCTTAATTCTAAAACTCTGGGCAAAACTGTCAATGAAAAAGACCTGGGTGTATGGGTGGATGACAAACTCATTCAGTGGCCAGTGTCAGGCAGCTAAAATAATGGGATGCATTAAAAGAGGCATAGATGCTCATGAGGAGAACATAATTTTACCTCTATACAAGTCACTAGTGCGACCACACTTAGAATACTGTGCACAGTTCTGGTCTCCGGTGTATAAGAAAGACATAGCTGAACTGGAGTGGGTGCAGAGAAGAGCGACCAAGGTTATTAGAGGACTGGGGGGTCTGCCATACCAAGATAGGTTATTACACTTGGGGCTATTTAGTTTGGAAAAACGAAGACTAAGGAGTGATCTTATGTTAATGTATAAATATATGAGGGGACAGTACAAAGACCTTTCTGATGATCTTTTTGATCATAGACCTGAGACAGGGACAAGGGGGCATCCTCTACGTCTGGAGGAAAGAAGGTTTAAGCATAATAACAGACGCGGATTCTTTACTGTAAGAGCAGTGAGACTATGGAACTCTCTGCCGTATGATGTTGTAATGAGTGATTCATTAATTAAATTTAAGAGGGGACTGGATACCTTTCTGGAAAAGTATAATGTTACAGGGTATATACACTAGATTCCTTGATAAGGCGTTGATCCAGGGAACTAGTCTGATTGCTGTATGTGGAGTCGGGAAAGAATTTTTTTCCCCAATGTGAAGCTTACTCTTCACCACATGTTTTGTTTTTGCCTTCCTCTGGATCAACATGTTAGGGTACCGTCACACAGTGGCATTTTCATCGCTACGACGGCACGATTCGTGACGTTGCAGCGTCGTATAATTATCGCTCTAGCGTCGTAGACTGCGGTCACACGTTGCAATACACGGCGCTGGAGCGATAATTTCATGACGTATTTGCGATGTAGAAGCCGTTGGTTACTGTGCGCACATCGTATACAATATCGTGCACACCTTTGTTACACGATGCAATCATGCCGCCACAGCGGGACACTAGACGACGAAAGAAAGTTTCAAACGATCTGCTACGACGTACGATTCTCAGCGGGGATCCGGATCGCAGTAGCGTGTCACACACAGCGATATCGTAAATGCATCGCTGGAACGTCACGAATCGTGCCGTCGTAGCGATGAAAATGCCACTGTGTGACGGTACCCTTAGGTTAGGCTATGGGTTGAACTAGATGGACTTAAAGTCTTCCTTCAACCTTAATAACTATGTTAAGCCACTGCAGGTCAGTACGACCTTCACTTACTAACCCTAAAGAGATTGCATGGCCTATAAAGTCTCCTGACTCTGACATGCCTGGCTTGTCTCGTCACTCTCCACAAGGAAAAACGTTACCCCTTACATCCCCTTACATCCCACTTTCTGACCCTAAAAAAGTACAATGCAAAGAGACTGTGGGATCCTATAGCGTCAAGCTGGTGCAAGGGCACATAGTCGGCCTCGCATATGGCGGTACATTTATATCATTATTTCTTCCATAATTTGCTGTGATTTTCATAATTAAAGCATTTTTTTTCTCCTTAATAGGTCTTGATGGGTTGTTCATGCACATGATCCTGTGAGCATACATGTACTATTACTCAGACCATACTCACCAGGTATAACGGGGTTTTCTGATTTAATAGTTTGCTTTATAAAAACCTGAGTTAAACGATCACCGATCGACTATGTATAAGCAGTTTGGCGGTCGTTCGTTGGCCTATTTGCACAGGTCGACCGGAATTCATCCGCACAGAACGATCGTTAAGGCTACGTTCACATTTGCGGTCAGCGCCGCAGCGTCGGGCGCCGCAGCGGCGCCGCATGCGTCATGCGCCCCTATACTTAACATGGGGGCGCATGGACATGCGTTGTGCTGCGTTTTGCGCCGCATGGCCGCAAGCGTTGGACGCAAGAAACGCTTCAAGTTGCATTTTTTTTGCGTCCAACTTTCGGCCAAAAAGGACGCATGCGGCGCAAAACGCAGCGTTTTAGCGTGCGTTTTGCCGCGTTTTCGTTTGCGTTGTGCGCTGCGGCGCCGACGCTGCGGCGCACAACGCAAATGTGAACGTAGCCTTATACGCTCGTTCTGTGAACATAGCACACCATGTTATCGTCAGCACTTCTCAATGTGCTGCCGATTACTCTGATTTTTAAGCCTGCATCCACTAAGTGAGCACTGGATACTCACATCTGACACGGAGCTTTCCCACGAATGCTCGTTTCCAAATTATCGCCTTGTTTATCTGGGCCCTTACAATTTACTACATTTATGAGACGCTTCCTCCTTCTAAACGCCTATCCAGGGTTGAAAACAAATGGCATATTAGTCCCTCTGAAATCCGTCAGCCAATCAGGAGACACGAGGGGGGATTTAAGTCGCCGCCCACAAATTGTAATAAAGTTGAAACAATCTCAGAATCCAGAAACTTGTCCTAATGCAACTTTGTATCACATTCATAGAATCTAAAATGTATCACACTTTCTATTAGCTGCCAAAGGGGCAAAAACGTCATCATACCGACTTGTACTAGGCATCAAACTTTTTTTTGTTGTTTTTTTGCTTCACTGTTCAGGATATTATTACGTGTGCGACTTTCAGACAAATATTCTGACTATGAATCAATCCTGGAATGTCCCGTCTACTGTGGACTTCTACTGGTCACGGACTGATTGCAAAACACGTGGAATCCCCAGAAACTTGGGACAAATTCAGATATTCGCCAAACCCAATCCAAGTACGGACTGTAGGTATCTGGACTGATTGTCGGTCTCCGGATCTGACCGCCGAGGCCTCATTTATCTACGATGCTGCCAAGTCCTGGCCAGGAGAGGGACCCACACTGCGGCCCATTCTTGGACCCTCTTAATATGGGAGGGAAATCTGCAGCAGCAAAATCCTCATCGGCAAAGAAATCTGCTACGGAATTGTCGCCCACTTTACCGTTTTTACATACTGGGGTGGGGGAAATTTGACGTCTGGACAAGTCACACTGCAGATTGTCACAAACCTCGGCAGGTAAATGGCCGGCATCATGTATAGGACTTCTGCAATCAATGCTGATCTCATTACAAGCAGCGAATAACAACTAAAATGACTAATAATTAATCTGATCAGATAATTCGGCTACGATCGCGCACATAGTAACAGGTAAATGCTAGCGGACTCTTACCTGTAAATTGTATTTCATCCCGGGATCACATTGCAGGACACCGAGCAGAGACTCAAACACACAAAAAAAGTTTCCTGCTCCTATTTGCCTTCCTGCCTGAGAACAGCCTCACATTGAGGAATGCAGAAAATCAAGAGCGTCCAACCCAATGAGATCCCCGATCTGCCACATCCAAACAATGGCTGTCTCAGTGCACACTGACGGAGTCTGATCCTCCCTGGGAAAACTATGCTGCAAACTCTCAGTGACATTCTAACAATGTGCTGCCTGGCTCTTCCTCCTATGGCCAGGGCGGGTGTTAGCTTTTGGGAGGTATGGGAGGAGGGGGCAGGGGTGGGAGAAACTCCAGGGAAATAAAACCTTCACTTTATTACACCAGATCCTCCCCAGAGTGCTCAGATTGTTTTCCTCTAAATATTGACACATCCTTCGACATACATCGATCCCACCATAATACAGGTGTGTACGTATCGTGTGCATAATATATAGTTTATTATGGTTTTAACATTTATGCTTAAATATAAATAAAGCGAAAACTCTCCAAAAGATTGCCCCCTTTTTTCGACAAGACCATCCCTCTACATGTGTATAAGTATTTACATCAGATTAGTTATGCATGTCAAAATTTAATTTAAAATTTAAAATTTCAGCAGAAAATAAGTGGTTGAAGGGGGAGTCCGACTAGAACAAGTTATCACGTATCATCAGGGTCACACTACCGTATATTCTCTCCTCGGAGATAATCGGGTCAATTATAGAAATGACACGCTGATCAAACACTGACCTGATTCCCATTGGAGGAGAGGATGGAGAAAAAAAGTCTCCATTCTGTTAGCAAGTGAAAATCAGACTGCACTCAGATGTCATCCGAGTGCAGTCTAATATTTTCTATGGACTCATTCACTTGTGTGGCTGAGTGCCATCTGAATACCGGATCAAACTTGGGTATGCTGCGCTTTTTCTTTCCCCGGTCTGGCTCTGTCCGAGGAAAAAAAAGGGACATGTGCACAGCCCAATAGCATAACATTGGTCCAAGTGTGATCTGAAGTTTTGTTGGTTCGTACTCAGACTGAAAATACGATCATCTGCATCTTATATGGACTTGGACTCCCAATGATCAGATGACTTGTACCCCATTGATCGCCAGAATTGGGCCCTCTAGTACACATGCTCAACCGCGGCTCCATTCACTACCTATGGGACGGCTGAGCGCTAGACTCGTACATAAGGAATGAATGGAGCGTCTGCACTGCTGCTCTGTTCTCAGGGGGATAACAATGCTCTATTTTGGGGATCGGTGGGCATCCCACCAGCTGCACCCGCTGTTATCACCTATCCTATTAAAAAAAAGTTATGATTGGCACTCCGGGTACATGGTGGCATATAGGATGGATAAGCAGACAATATAGGAGAGAGCTTGGCACTCCCACAGAACGTTCACGACTCTGGTTTGCCCGGCTGTGGCTAAGTTCCAGGTGGACCGAAACGTAAAGCGTGGTCCCCCTGAACACGACATGCTGACACATCAATAAATGTCTTTTTTCCATTGCAATAAAACAGTGCCTTTCCTATCCTCATGTTTTATTCCACCCCTTTAAATGTGTTTTCTATGAGCTCTATATGGCAGAATCCACCTATGATAATTTAGGTCATGCTCCAAAGTCTGGTTTCTGTAGGACAGTGACCCTGTTACATTCTGGTTTATTCTGTAGCCAGAAATCGGCACGCTGATATATATATATGAAGCCTTTACCTCTATACAGTGAAACGGGCGACATCCACTGTGAAAATCCACAACAGAAATTCACAGGCTATAAATTTTAGGGCGAGTGTCCACAGGAACTGTTCCTGAAGCCGAAAATCTGCATTGAAATTTTCAGCGGTTAAAAGAAATACTGCAGATTTCGGTATTGGAAAAGGTGAAACCCACAATGGTATTCATTGCATAAAGTGGCACGCTGGAGACTTCTCCGCGCTGTACAGTAAGACACCGTGGATTTTCCATGCACGGATCCGCAGCAAAGTACCAGCTGGGTGTTTTTGGGAACATACTCTTAAAATCCACAACTTTTCTGCACAAAGTTCTGTAGTCGGTGGATGACAATTGGTAAAATCTCACATTCCCGATTGTGGAAACTGTTGGATTTTACTTTGTGTAATTGTTGTAAAAGTTGGAGCCAACAGCAACTTAGAAAGCTGATCTAACTGTGACCTCATCGGCTACAATGAACGACCTGGGTTAGATCTAGCTGCTGCAGAACCTCAAGTTACCCTATGCGGAGCCTGGAGCTGGCGCTGCACGCTGGGACTTGTTCCCTGCCAGCCAAGGGCTCCAAACCTAAAAATGAAGTCAGAATAATCTTTATGCGATCTTAATATTGGCACGTGCTTCTACTAAACCCAACACACTGGAATATCTGGATCATATTCTCCTGGGATTTTGGGTGGCGGAGTTCAAAAGATTTTAATTTACAGGCAGCAAAACACGGAGGAGCCCATATTGGAGCTGTCTGGGATCTCTGCACATCGTTCCCCCCATAGTTTGTTTGTTTCTTTTGCACTACACACATTCTGAGCGGTCTTTTCTTCAAGGGTCTCCCCTCCCCCTCCTGGGGGTCAGTATTTCCCCCCAGCAGGAGGGATCTGTCCTGCCACACTCTGGGAAATGTCCATATAAACTGCAGGCCAACCCCTGAACTATGCAGTAAGGGGGGAAATCGTGGGCATAACATATGGTATATAAATATATATTTTTGTATTTTTTTGTATTTTTATTTTGTTTGCAGGCTAGTGATGAGAATAATGCTATAGCAGAATTGCCAAGTTATAAATCTCAACTGGGCATTCAGCAAGAATCACATGGAAATGAAAGAAGAAAAAAAAATCTATTATTTTTATCACGGTACTTAAAAACAAAATAGTCAAGAAGCAAATGTTTCATTACTGTTTATAGAATTTCTCTAATAATCTCATACATTTCAATAAATGAGTCCTAAGATTAGGATGTGAGTGCACAAGGTTTATCCAGTGATGATCGGACTCGTTTCAGGCCCTGTTGGATGTGAAGCAACTGGTGACTAAATAGCTGGAAATAGAAAAAACATTCTAGTGGCAAAGAAACAATGTAAACCTATACAAATAAAAAAATAAATAAAGGCACCTTAGTTTGTGTGTGTGAAAGAATTAACGGGTAATTCCATTAGATAGGGGATAACCTGTAGATCACTGGGGGTCTGACCGATGGGTCCCCAGCAATGATAAAAAATTAACCACTTGTGTTCTTTAATCACCATACGGAAATATAACGTAATACATAAAACTCGGGAGGGGAAACTTGTGGCCTGACTGAGTATCAGCTGCCGGGTATTCGGAGATAATGGATTATGTAAAAGGAGAGGATAATTGAGAGGTATCTGAATAGATTTGGTTATAACGCACGATAAGATGTTGTCGGGTTTTGTCGTTCCGCACAGATGTCTCAGAACAGAAAAAAATAGATCTTCTAACAAAGAAATGATCAGAGAACCTTTCTTACGGTCTAGTTAGATGGCCCTCGTTCCCAATTACTGGCCTGTCTAAGCGGGCCGGCAATCATCTGATGAATGAGCGTATTGCTCGTTTGTCAGGTGCGATGTTTTACAAGCTTGCTTAAAAGTCATAGTTCTCGGCAGCACATTGTACTGTGTGAACAAGTGTTATACTGCGGATACCATGATATTTTGTGCACACAGAGCGATAGATTTTTGGTCGGCCAGTAATGACCACTGCATGGCTGGCATATAGAGGTTTGGGGGATATAGGGCTCGTGTAAATCGGCCATTGTAGAGGATTATACATCTTTGCCAACAATCGCCTAAAAATAAATCACCGCGTGGCCTTCCGCTCAATGCCAGATTAATCTTTCGGAGAACTTCGATCATTTGTCGCCCAAAGGTCATGTATTTAGTAAAACGTTGGTGTAATGTTTATGGGGGGCTTAATGTGTATGCGGACCTCTTAACTCTCCTTGACAAATGTTTGGGGGTGGTCGGCAGGGGGGATCCTGCCTTCTGATTTTCAGAGGCCGATCTTTTCGTTCTCTCTGGACGAGTCTGGCAGAAGCTCTCGGATAACACGGTAGCGTTCCTGTGTAGGGGGAAGTAGGGTCCGTTGGTTGTTGGCCGATCGATCTCTAATGTATATGGGGACCACTTAAAATGTGTTTACACTGGTGGACCAGATGCCACAACCTACTACCGGTCGTTTAATAATCCATTTACATAGGTCGCCTGCGCTTACCGTTCAGTAATAGATCGTCTTGTGTGCACACACTGTCATTTTTCTTGGCAGCACGTGTTTACACAGGAAGATGTGCTGCAGACAACAATGATTTTTAGGCAAACTTAAAAAGTGTTTTGCTCGTTTATCAGGTGACGGTCAGTCTGATTACACTGGCTGATTATCAGAAAACCAGGGTTCTGGGGAACGCTCATTGACGATCATCAGCCGGTGCGTTCACACTGCACGATGCACATAACTGCCGGCCGAGAACACGCCTGAGAGTCGGTGGTCCTGTAATAACCTGTTCACACAAGCTGACCCCCCACTTTGGATTGGCTGCTATTGTTCTGGACAGGACGATGTGCTGCCGAGATTGATGAGCTTTGTGCAAACCATAAGATCATTTTACTTGATCCCCAGGTGGTTAAGACCAGGGCTGTGGAGTCGGAACCCATTTTGGTGGAGTCTGAGTCAAGGACATTGAGGACTCTGAGTCGGAGGTTTGGCTTACCGACTCCACAGCCCTGGTTAAGCCTTTACAATTACCACGAAACGAGCGTTCCTATACGCTGTTTCACAATCATGCCATGTATAGGTCTTAGCAGTGGTAGGCTGTAACACAACTTATCAAGATGGCAGCACTTAAACCGCCAAACACTTGGCTAATTTCTTAACATAAGCTTTTTTTCAAATATCTTGTTATTTGGAGACAGTCAACATCTCAAAGGGGTCTGTAAAAATAATAGGTTTATAATGATTATAACAGAATAGTCCATGTGCACATTAATTAATCTAATCACAGTCCTTAATAGATACTCTAATGTTTGGCAATATAATGAGCTGGAAGCCAAAACCTGTGCGGGTTATGGGTTATCTGCAGGCAGGAAATCCTGGTCAATATTGGGTATTCTCTGCCCCTTATCAGAAAGCCAGAAGAGATAAGATGTGGAACAAGCGCAGGGAGCTCAATTAGAAGCCCATTGATTTCATATTACTAATTGGTTTCTAATTCTGCCATTTAAGAACATATTTTAAGGCAGGATAATCAATTAAGGTGGCCAGAGACTTGCAGATAACCGGTCCAGTCTGATCGATAATTGGTCTGCCTGGTAATCAATACTATTATCAGGACCCCGTTTGGCTAGGAGGTGCTGGTAGAGCTCCATCCATAGCTTTCGTTGAAAACTGGCGACAATCTAAGGCCATGTGCACACGTTCAGTATTTGCAGCAGGAAAATCTGCTGCAAATACTCCAGTCTTGGCAGGAAAAACGCTTTGTGAAATACGCATGTTTTTAGTGCATTTTTTAATGTGTTTTTGTCTCACCCCCCCCAATAGGTGAAAAATGGTGAAGGAATTGACATGATGCAGGCCAGAAACGGCTTCAAATCTGCAAGGAAAAAATAAGCAGCGTGTGCATGAGGTTTCAGAAATCTGTGAACGTCGCTTTTTTTTCCGCTAAAAAAGAGCGCGAAAAACACAATGTGTGGACAAGTGCACACTAGAAAATAGTCAAATTAGCCAACTATCTGTTGTGCATGGGGGTCTCCTATCCCTGCCCTGACGGCAGCTGTTGGGGGGAGAGGTTTGGGCACTTAAATTTTCATTGCCCGATCATGTTTTTCCCTTGAAAAATAAAATGACGCCACTATCCCGAACCCCCAGCCTAGGGGGCATGCTTATGAGAGTACCGTAAGGGACAGCTGTCGACCAACGGTCATCTAAGGCGCGTGGGCAACTTAAAATGGGTTGTACGAGGTTAAAAAAACATGGCTGCAGTCTCCCACAAATGGCATCACACCTGTTCATGGGTCACATCTGGTTTTTGCAGCTCGTCTCTATTGAAGTGAATGGGTGGGATAAGCTGCAATGCCAGTCACAACCTTTAGTCATAGGTGGCGCTGTTTTTTTTTTTTTTTTTTTGGGGGGGGGGGGAGGAGAGAGAAAAAGCAGCTAAGTTTTTGTGATAGTAGAGACTTCTTTTAAATAAGCCCGAAACAAAGGCCCCCGGGAGGGTTAAAAGAGCTGGCGGAGGGCGATTTGATACATAATGCCAGTTTTGGCATTTGTAGCCTAATTAAACCTTGCATTAATGGTTGAAAAACATTTTTTTTACATGTTAATGGTTATTTTATTGCTCTAAGTTTCAGTCTGTATCTTCATTCATTTTCTGCCTCCCCCAGATGCAGTTTGCAGCCTGACCCAAATTTCAGATCTCGCTCTTTTGCGAGTGTCCCTCTCTGGAATACAGGCTGGATGTGAGGTCTGGGCTTATCCAGGGTTCTGCTGTCTTCACTGTAATGAAGAGGATTTAGACAGTTGCTATTATTGCATTTTGGAAGCAAATATGCAAAAAATAAAATTTGGTGAATAGCCTTTACATACTACCCCATAAATAACTAAACAATCCACAATACATGACATTAAAGACCCCATCAGGTCCGATTGGTTCGGGATTTAAGGAATACATATACACCTCTGTGATTAGCTTGGATATTTTCTAAGAAATGTGACATCAGCAGAGAAAATAGCAGTCTCCAGGCGACCGGTGACCTTTAAGTCCTGTGCCCTATATCAGCATGCCTGAAATACACCAGGATTGTCATCCGCCACACAAATATGCTAATAACAGTCTGCACAGCTCTCATTGTTGAGTACCGAGAAAAAATATATATTTTTTCCCCAGAAACAGCGCCACTCTGGTTCTAAGGCTGAGTCTGGTATTGCAGGTCATCTCCATTATTATTAAATAGGAACCCGAACCGCAGGCAACATGAATCAGAGCCTGGCTGCGCAATTATAGCAAGGTATATCCTCAAAGGAAACGGTTGGAAAAGCTGACCGGAGACGATAGGGATGATAGCGAGTATGATGCCCCTACAGACATACCGAGCTGCAGTCGTGCAGGCAGGGTCTCATTCATTTTCGGGGCAGGATGAAGCTACGTTCCTTTAAAAAAAACTCCTAGAACAAAAAAAAAATAAATAAACTCCTTACATACTGCATAAAGTTTCTAAAAGGATTAGAAAAAGAAGGGTAAAATTATATACAAGTGCCAAGTTATCGTCAAACTTGGCACAATGCATGCCCCATCTCTGCCCACCCTCGCTGCTCTGAACAATGCCAGCGCTGGCAGCTCATTTCTGCCCACCACATTCCACATAGGTCAAAGCCTCCGTGCGACAATGGGACCGCTGCTAATTAAGATCCTAGTAATTCAGCGCTCACCCACATAGTGCTCGCCCCTCCGTCGGGGGGGATTCTTTGTGAGGGATTTGGGAACCTAACACAAATACAATGTTTTTATCCCCAAACCTCTTAAGTGACTGCGGGTCCCCATTACCTCAAAGGAGATTATACCTTCATCTGTTGACTTGACACATTTACATGGGCAGTACTGTATAGGGAGGGCTCAATTTAACCCCGCGGGTTCCACAGGACGCATTTAACTACACTGCTCAAAAAAATAAAGGGAACACTTAAACAACAGAATATAGCTCCAAGAAAATCAAACTTCTGTGAAATCAAACTGTCCACTTAGGAAGTAACACTGACTGAATCAATTTCACATGCTGTTGTGCAAATGGAATAGACAACAGATGGAAATGACTGGCAATTATCAAGACACCCTCAATAAAGGAGTGGTTCTGCAGGTGGGGACCACAGACCACATCTCAGTACCAATGCTTTCTGGCTGATGTTTTGGTCACTTTTGAATGTTGGTTGTGCTTTCACACTCGTGGTAGCATGAGACGGACTCTACAACCAGCACAAGTGGCTCAGGTAGTGCAGCTCATCCAGGATGGCACATCAATGTGAGCTGTGGCAAGAAGGTTTTTTGTGTCTGTCAGCGTAGTGTCCAGAGACTGGAGGCACTACCATGAGACAGGCCAGTACACCAGGAGACGTGGAGGGGGCCGTAGGAGGGCAACAACCCAGCAGCAGAACCGCTACCTCCGCCTTTGTGCAAGGTGGAACAGGAGAACTGCCAGAGCCCTGCAAAATGACTTCCAGCAGGCCACAAATGTGCATGTGTCTGCACAAACTGTCATAAACCAACTCCATGAGGATGGTCTGAGTGCCCGACGTCCACAGATGGGGGGTTGTGCTCACAGCCCAACACCGTGCAGGACGCTTGGCATTTGCCCCAAAAACAGATCGGCAAATTCGCCACTGGTGCCCTGTGCTTTTCACAGATGAAAGCAGGTTCACACTGAGCACATGTGACAGACGTGACAGAGTCTGGAGACCCGGTGGAGAGCGATCTGCTGCCTGCAACATCCTTCAGCATGACCGGTTTGGCAGTGGGTCAGTAATGGTGTGGGGTGGCATTTCTTTGGAGGGTCATACAGCCCTCCATGTGCTCGCCAGAGGTAGCCTGACTGCCATTAGGTACCGAGATGAGATCCTCAGACCCCTTGTGAGACCATATGCTGGTGCGGTTGGCCCTGGGTTCCTCCTAATGCAGGACAATGCCAGACCTCATGTGGCTGGAGTGTGTCAGCAGTTCCTGCAAGATGAAGGCATTGAAATTATGGACTGGCCTGCACGTTCCCCAGACCTGAATCCGATTGAGCACATCTGGGACATCATGTCTCGCTCCATCCACCAACATCACACCACAGACTGTCCAGGAGATGACGGATGCTTTAGTCCAGGTCTGGGAGGAGATCCCTCAGGAGAGCATCCGCCGCCTCATCAGGAGCATGCCCAAGCTTTGTAGGGAGGTCATACAGGCACATGGAGGCCACACACACTACTGAGCCTATTTTCCTTGTCATGAGGCATTTCCACTGAAGTTGGATCAGCCTGTAATTTAATTTTCCACTTTGATTTTGGGAACCATTCCAAATCCAGACCTCCATGGTATATTAATTTTGATTTACATTGATCATTTCTAGGTTTTATTGTTCTGAACACATTCCACTATGCAATGAATAAAAATTTGCAACTGGAATATTTCATTCAGAGATATCACGTCTTGTTCTGGTCCCCAGACTGCTGACCCCACATTGGGATTGAGAGGACATCGCTTCCAGAGGTTGTTCAGAACATGGGAATGGCCTTTGCTGGATTCCTGGGGACGGAAGGCGAGTCTGCCACCATTTGGTATTTTGAAAACATTCAAGCCAGGAAAAAAATGTCTTCAGCTTCAGACAATCCCTTTAAGGCTACGTTCATATCGGCATTGAAGGCTCAGGCCAAATATGCAGGACAGTGAGGGAAGGACAGCACGTTGGCACCCCCCCCCTAAGGTGCTCATTATAGCCATCTTTTGTGATACAGCCATGTGGGAGAAGTCCGAACTTTAACCAAGTCTTCACAAATGTATTATATAAACAGATCCCCATTGGAGCTGAGCAGAAGGATTGGCAGGACCCTGGTGGGTTGTTCTCTTCGGTACTCCGTGGCAGCTGGACCAGGGCAGTGGGAACTCTCCTATCCAGCACTCAAATGGATACTAAGCCCTGTGATGTCCTGATAGTTGGGTGCTGTTCAAGGAAGTTCGAATTGCCGTGATCCGGCGGCCATGGAGTCCCGAGGAAGATGCTGCATTGAGGTTCTGTAAATCTTTTTGCTCATCAATTCTAGTTTTCTACTTTCAAAAAACACCTTTTCTTCCCCAACAGTAGTGTTGGTTTAAAAAAAACAAAAACTGAGTCTTACTCACTCTCCCCAGGTCCAGTCTTCCCCGCTGCTCTCCATGTCTGTTATTGTTTGCAGTGCTGACGTCAAGTCGGAAGCGAATAACTAAACTTAGAATCTCTGACCAAGTCGACGACACAATTTGCAGAGTTGATTGGCTGCAGGCGCTTTCGATGTGGCAGACAAGAACAGAAACCGGGCAGCAGTGGCGGAGACTCCGTGCTGGACCCAAGGAGAGTGAGCAAAAAATGTTTTTACCTTCTTTTTGGAAAAAGCAAACTGCAGTAGGTGGACAGGAATGTTCTAAAACTAGAAAACCCTAAACTTTTAAAATCTTCAGTGCGAAAATCGTAGCTCTCGGTGCTCAGGTCCTTCAGCCTTGGATCTTCTAGGCTAAGTGTTTATATAAGTATGGGCAGGAAACACGGAATACAAGGGACTGAAATACATTCTTTGGGATAAGACCTACAAATATTGCCTACATAATCAATGCTTAAGAATACAAGATCTCTTCTACTACAAATCTACATATTCGGCTCCAATGCACTGACACTTCGTAACCTGTACCAACTAACTGACTCAAAAAGAAGTTGAGCGAGGAGTTACATTCCAACAGGTGGCCCAGGATATGGACGTGATACATCCTTCGTCTCTCCAGTGCATGCAGGGTTAATCCCAAAACAATGAAGTCACCATCTGCGGAGCTTGCGACTGCGTGTTTAATGGCAGCCTCAATCTTGGATGTAATGAAAGAGAAGCCGATGAGAATGATGTTCTTTGACTCATCCGAAATCAATCCAATTCATTCTGTGCGCAGATGGAGGAAGCGATCTGCTGCTGCCCGAGCAGCTAATGCCTGGCGCGGTGCGAGAGACCAACATCCGATAAATTAACTCACTTATACCACGAGCCGTTCACTGACGTTCGCAGGGAACAATAGCCTTACCGGGTTAAACATTGCAGTATATGTAAGAACTGAACTTTTCTTAAAGATGTGACCTTTTTGTTTTCCATGCTTTCAGAAATAAAAGTTTTTAAATGTGCTTCTAAGTCAAGAACTTCTTTCTTTTTTTTCTTTTTTTTTTTTTTTTAAATCTGTTATACATACATTTACAAAATAAACAAATAACCATAAAAAATGTAAATATAGAAAGAGCTAAAAAAAAATAAACAAAAAATAAAATATTGATCAATTGGCAGCCAAAGAAAAACTGAAGGCATAAAATGAGGAAAGGAGAATACATTTTTAATCCCTATGGGAACATTAAAGGGAACCTGACATGTTAAAAATGGTGGGAGCTGATCAGATGGATAGACATTTTGGGTAGGAAAAGTTTCCGAAAAACTTGAATTTCATTAATTGAAATCCCTGGTGCTTGTGCATGAGTCCAGTGGCCGGTGCTGTGATTGACAGTCTTCCCTTTATGCCTGTGTATGCAGAGATGGCTGTCAATCACTAGTAGGACCGCCCACTGGACTCCTACATACAAACCCCGGGGATTTAAATGAATAAAATACAAGTTATACTGAATTTTTTTTTTTTTTTGCGAAAAACCGATAAGTGATCAGTCTCGGCTTCTTTTTACCATGCTGATCACAATTTGGACTGTATGAACAATAAAATAGGTTCCCTCTAAAGTATTTTATGTCAATAGCTCTTGATGACTTCTTTTGAGTCAGTGCATGAACAAAGAGTGCACTAAAGGTGAAAATGTGACGAGCTGCGCTCAGACGCCTATCGCATATATTCAAGTCTATCGGCGCACGTTTACAGATCTGTTCACACAGGACAACGAAACAACTGTTATAATAGTGTTCTGTTCACATACAGTATGATGACTTTTACCAGTATAAACAAATTTGACTACCCAGGAAACACGCACTTTATTTGTTTGTTGGGGGCGACAGCCGACATGTTCACGTGGGCCAATAGCCACAAACAAGCATTTTCCGTAATGGTCGTTCACAGATTCTCAGCCCACGTAAAATGCACCTTAAAGCCCCTCATACACATTAGATCGTTCAGCCAACATCTTCCTCCCCCCAACGTCTCCTGTGTTCTCTATGAGAGATCCGCTGTCAGACGCCTCTGGGAAGAGGATTATCTCCAAGGAGAACAAAAAGACTGGCTATCAGAAATCCGACTGGCCAGATCCTTCTCTTCCCCGACATCATCTGCCAAGGGAAGAGTCGGGACGTGTATGTATGTATGTATGTATGTATGTATGTATGTATGTATGTATGTATGTATGTATGTATGTATATATATATATATACACATATATATATATACATATATACACATATATATATATATATATATACACACACACACACATTCTATATATCGTATATACACACATTCTATATGTGTGTGCGTGCATATATATATATATATATATATATATATATATATATATATATATACATACACACACATATATACATACATGCATATATATATATATATATATATATATATATATATATATATATATATATATATATATATATATACACACACACACATACATACACACACATATATGTATATTAAAAAATTGCCGTAGTTTTATTACATTTTTAACCTCTTTCCATCGATCTCTTGCTGCTATAAAGCATTTCTGGGCACTTGGAAGGTGCAAAGGAAAGAAAAATAATAGACCGGTATCAAAGTAAATTCCTTTGGTATTTGGATTACAGATGGGCGGGGGTTAATGTCATGTAATAACACCTATGATGGTATCACCCGGTGTAGTCATTCATACATGTGCTAATGCATTCAGGTCCTAACTACCAAAGTACACGAGGAAAAACAAAACACATCCCCATACCAGACCGCAGAGTGCCGGGGAAGATCTACTCACTAAATAAATAGGACTACCAGGTAGGGACCGCGACAGGAGAGCTCCAATTAGACAAAAATGACCCCATATTGGGCATCATTCACATGCATCTAACATGTAGAGGCATCTAAGGCGATTTTATGCCACTGCCAGACACATCTAGAGACGGCTTATCTCCTGAGAGAGGATTGGGCATGCTTTACTTGAACATGCCTGACCCAACATCAGGCGTTATGGAAAGATCGGGACATTCCATACACATTTCTCTGATGTATGTTGGTACTGTAAAAAATAATTTTACAAAATGGCCGAGCAAATTTAATTAAAACCTGACACCAGATCAAAAGTGGCCAAGTTCTGCACTCATTTGGTTTCTGCTGCTCCCTGAGTATACGCACACCACTTTTTGAATTTTTCTTTTAATCCGCCATACAGTTCCAGAGACATGGGCCCGTTTATTCAGTGACAAATGTTATGGTCTTTACAAGGGGGCGTTGTTTACAGAATAATTATGCAGAGCAGCCTTAAGACACGCCCCAGAGGATCATGTGAGCCACACCCTCTTGAAAAATATAAAAAATTAGCACTAAAAAACCCATATCTTTGAAACTGTATGGCAGATTTGCCACAAAAAAAACAACAAAAAACCTCTTACTACGCTGGGGAACAGCGAGAATAAAACCTGAGCAATTTCTGGCCAATTATGCAGTTGTTCTTTTAATACATTATCTGTCAGAAGAACTAAGTTTTGGTTCAAATAGTAACTAAAATGTCTATGGCGGCTCGTGTCATCATGACATGAAAATAGATCATTTCCGTTGAATACCAGATCCACCTGCCACCCCCTACACGGAACGAAAAGTACCACCGCCACCACCTAACACTATAAATGCTGGAGAAATACCTGCAGTGCTAATAACATTTCCTGTATGATAAGTGGGAACATCTGGGGAATTCAGAGGTGACGCGGGGTCGCTCAACACCTCGCCGCGAGCTGTATTCTTGAAAGAAATTAAATTGTATTTTTGGAATGTGTGAAAAGGCCCCAGAAACGTGGAGAGCAACGTCTACATGAAGCCACCAGCATGTGCGAGACTGATGGGATCACAAGTCCTGCTAAAAACACATTACACATTATCAGGCACTGGTGTTTCTGTAGCTATTTATAAGACGTGCTAATACTTCTGCTTGTTGAGCACTTGGAGCAATCAGAAATCCCTGGCGGCCTTTAAATAAAAGCTTCCATTGATACAGCGTCTCCCCATGCGTCATTAGGCTTTGTACGGTTCCTGAGCCGAGGTACAAGAAGACGGCTGATCAGACGCAAGGAGTCAACAAGGTCTTGTGTTATTTTCTGATGATCCATATGCCATTTCTGGATCTCAAAAAAAGTTGGGTGACAACCTTATGGCCACCATTGCAGACCCCAAGGGGTTGTCAGCTGCATAGACCGGAACCATAAGTGTCTACATTGTCTTCTATGCAGGGCTGTGGAGTCGGTAAGCCAAACCTCTGACTCCGACTCCTCAATTTCCAGGACACCGACTCCACAGCCCTGCTTCTATGCCAAGGGTCCTTTGATGGACTTCAACACTTTTTTTTCTCTCTCTCAGTTGACCATACTTTTTATTTTGTTTAATTCTGAGGCAACCGGCAAAGATCAGTATACTGGGTGGCTCCTTGGAAGTCCATGGGCGACATATGGTTGTCACCAAGCTTTTTCCAAAAACCAGACATATCCAAGAAATGGCCTTAAAACAATTATCAACTCGAAAGAAAAAGTTGGTGTAAAAATAACCTGTTCTTTTAAAAGCAAGCCGGAGCGGTAACCGGACGACCGTTGGGGGCCTCACTTCTCTAATCCTCGGCCATCAGCTCCATTTCTGGAGGAAGCCCTGTCTGACCCGATCTGTCCCCTGCAGCAAAATGGCATAACGTAGGAGAGCAAAACAGGCGATTAAATAATGGATCGTCATCACATGGACGGCTCGTGTCTACCAGAGCGATAGCAGCCCTCCATACTTTCCTACAAAAAATATAGGGGGGTCCTATCTGCGGACCACTCCCCTCTATGATGTCCATAAGCTACAGCAGGACACATGGGCGAGGGTTAAAATTCAGGAGACAACCTGCGGACATGATCACAGAGAATGTAATTCAGTGCTGGAGATGAAGGTAAATTCTACACCAACTGTGATTGATCCGAGCAGAAACAAAGACGAATTGTGTGAAGCGATGATCATGGATCTTCAAATCTCGGACCCTCGTCTACTAACGTGTCAGAAATGGGAGCCACTGGGGTAACAAGTCCGGTTATGACATTTCTTCCTCCTAAATCTTCCCCCATCACCTGTGACTGATATTATTGAGACGAGAAAGGAACCGCAGCAACTCAGTCACAAGGTGGGGACCCCACAATGTTACAGAGCGGGGTCATTGAGTGCTGAGGAGCAGAGGGCAGAAAAGTCACCAACGCTCTGCTGACCCCATAACTGCAGAGTCCAGACCTCCTCTGGTATTATCAGTACAAACACTGCGCCCCCGCCAGGAGCCTCATGGTCGAGCAGCTGCATGCAGCCTTACATCACTAAGCACAATGCAGAGCGTCGGATGGAGTGGTATAAAGCCGCCACCACTCGACTCTGGAGCAATGGAAACGTGTTCTGTGCGGTGACGGATCACACTTTTCAATGGATAAGTCTGGGTAGATGAATGCCATGAGAACGTTACCTGCCTGACTGCATTGTACCAACTATAATGTATGGTGGAGCAGGGATAACGCTATGGACTTGTTGTTCAGGGTCAGCTCAGGCCCCTTAGTTCCAGTGACAGAACATGCTTCAGCATACAATACATTTTGGACAATTGTAGCTTATAACAGTAAGGCTGTGTGCACACGTTCAGGATTTTTCACGTTTTTTTCGTGTTTTTTTCAATAAAAACGCTTAAACACATACATATGCATCCCATCATTTATAATGCATTCCGCAATTTTTGTGCATATGTTGCGTTTTGTTCCGCAAAAAACAAAAACAAACAAACATTGCAGTAAAAAAAACGTAGCATGTTCATTAATTTGCAGATTTCCCACTATATTATTGCATTGGGAACCTCCGGGGAAAAAAAAAAAAACAAAAAATCCGTAAAATAACGAGCAAAAAACGAGAGAAAAATGCGAAAAAAAAAAACGCATGCGGATTTCTTGCAGAAAATGTCCGGTTTTGTTCAGGAAATTTCTGCAAGGAATCCTGACGTGTGCACATAGCCTAACAGTTTGGGGAAGGTCCTTTTCTGTTCCTCATGACTGTACTCAAAGCCCAAGGTCCATACAACCATGGTTGGAGGAGTTTGGCTTGGAAGACCCTGACCGACAGCACAGAGCCTGGACCTCAGCCCCATCTAACACCTTTGGGAGGAACTAGAATGGAGATTATGAGCCCGGCCGGCCCCCAACATCAGGCTCTGACCTCACAAATACATCATTGGACAAACTCACTGAATGACATCATCATATTTAGGATGACATCACACGATCATTGTAGACTGAGCAAGATTCAGCTTATTATCGGTGATCTCACAGATCCTAATGTCTTTCCATAGAATATGCTGAAAACCCAATGGACCAGTATTGCAGGGGTCACAAAGTCATGGGGCTAAAGGCAATAAACATTATCATCTTACGGACGACTTGATCAGCAGCGATAGATCCTTCCATAGGTTACACACAGACATAAGGGGCCATCCTCTGCACTAGTTACCCGCTCCTCAGTCATCGCCTGCACCGTGGCCCAGAGCTGCACTCACAATTCAGCAGAATTCTCCCAGCTTTCTGCTGGTTGTGATGCTTTGCATGCTGGGAAGTGTAGTCTTTACAGGACACAACTATCCCACCCTGCTATAGAGCTCAGGGAAGCCGCTACGACTGGGGTCTAATGACCGGCTCCAATGATAACATGAAGAACTGTGATTGCTGCTCCGGGACAGAAAGAGAAGTAATGCAAAGTATACAAAGGTACGTAACTGGATTTATTCCATATCCAAGCCGTAAAGTGGAGCCAAAAGGTGGGAAAACTCCAATCTAAGTCCAAGGGATATGCCATAACTGTTAGATGGGGGTCTCGTACAGGATCTACTTTGCGGACAGGGTCTCCATCAGACATCTCGGCTAGGGGCTCATCACTGGGAGAACACTGCGGTCAGCAGTCCAACAATCGGACATTTGCCATCAACCATCAGGTGTCCGGCGCCCCCATACACATTAAGCTCCAGGCCAGATCCTGTCCATATCGGTATTAGCCTACAGTGCACGGGGGCCTTCAGTGACTGTGAAAACTTTATTGGAAACTTTGTGCCTTTTGACACAATTTCTCGCAGTGACGAATCCTTGTGAACTTCACGGATCACCACATTTAAAGGGGTATTCCCATGTCAAAGATCCTATCCCAATATATAGCAGGTCTAATATTATTGGCAAATATCTCTAATTAGAAATGTAGCACAGTTCTTCTGATTAGCTATGTCACTTACCCCATGTGCAGGGCATTGCAGTAGCTTAGATATCCATGGTAACAACCACTCATAGTGACCGTTAGCTTCTTGGTTGTTAGTGGTTGTAACCATGGAGATCTAAGCTTCTGCAATACCCTACATATGGGGTAAGTGACAAAGCTAATCAGAAGAATTATGCCACATTTCTAATTTGAGATATTTGCTAATATTATTACAACTACTACATATTGGGATAGCATCTTGGAGAAGGGAACACTCTTTTAAACGCAGCGATTAAACTATGGGGGTTCTTGCTGTGAACTGCAGAAAGCACAGTGAATTAAAACGGCAAAATAGCCACAAATTTTCAATTTAAAAAAATGATTTTTTCTTACCATGCAGTTTTACCCTGCAGGGTAACTATGTGCACTCAGAGGTTTTTTTTGAGGCAGTCAAAATATAGAGTTTCTAGCTTAAACCGTTTCAGGAAATGTTCCTTTCTTGGGGATTTTTTTTTGAGTCTTAGGCTACGTTCACATTTGCGTTTTGCGCCGCATGCGTCCTTTTTTTCATTGATTTTGGACGCAGCAAAAATGCAACTTGCTGCGTCCTCTGCGCCCGGACACGGGCGCCGCAGGGACGCATGCGGCGCAAAACGCAAGTGCGACGCATGTCCATGCGCCCCCATGTTAAATATAGGGGCGCATGACGCATGCGGCGATGCTGCAGCGCCGACCGCAAATGTGAACATAGCCTTATAGAGTTTTTCAAGAGTTTTTGGAGGTTTTTTTTTTTTTTTCCTTTATGCAGCCTTTTGCTTAGTTTGGAGGGGCTTCCGTCAGGACCCCATTCAATGCTGCGTACAGGCACTTTCTTTTCTCCCACCAGACATTTTTTTCAAAACATGAAGTGGAAGAAAAGTGCTCAAAAGACTGAAGATGTGAACGGCAAATTGATTTTACTACAGAAATGAATAGGAAAAGTTTTGTTTTTTTTAGCAATTTTTCAACCGTCTTTTGAAGTGGACCAGGACCAAAAGACTCCGGTCACCAGATTTCACAGCGCAAACAGCATACATTATTAAACGGATCTCTCTGACCTGATGAAGCTGGTTTACTTACTTTGTAAATCCACGTCAGAGTGGCTGAAGAATCGGTTGTGAAGATTTCCCTGACTGATGTCAGAATGATCTATTTTTGGCTCATTTTAATATCAGGGTGTTTCATCCATTCTGATGTGGATTTTCACAGTAAGTAACCCAGGCTCATCAGGTCCGTGAGATCCATTTAGCAATGTATAGAGTTTATATTGTGAAATCTGGTGACAGATCCGCTTTGACCGTTAGGTCTGAATGAACCTTTAATATGGCAGTAATATTAGTCGCTCGTCTTAAGCAGGCGAATAATTTGCTCGACCTAATGACACTAATTGTCTAATTTGTCTCTGCCAGGATCTGCGTGGTACGTACAGTCGAGAGGGCAATTACCAAGTGCGACACATTCCCGGAGTCAGGGCTCTACAGCTGTCAGTCTGCACACACGCACGGATGGAGCAGGATTCAGCCTACGGTCACATATGGGGGCTACATTAATCATAAGGACTTACCCAGCTTTGAGGCGCCCTCTGGCGGGTACTCCGGAAACTGCCCCTCAGAGGGGACGCTCACCGTCCTCCGGAGGCTCCGACTTTTCGTAGATTCGGGAGTGGAGTCCTGCACGGCATCCGCAGACATCTACAAGTGAATGAGGGACAGGGTGACTATGTACAGTAACAAGTGCTGCTAATCTCCAGATAAGTCGCCCCCCCCCCTTGATCTCTTTATCCTGCGTGTGATTACAAGCACAGAACAACCAATAGGTTTGGGTTTATTTTTCCCATGGCTGATGAGCACCCTCTAGAGGACACAGGTGGTAGGGCGGCTGTGTAATCTTATCGGACACCTTGTAGAACAAGTCTGTGCAGATGGTAAAGAAGTATGAACGAGATGGAGACAGAAAACCATTTATTACATTCCTTAAGAACAGCCTGAAACCCTACCCAGCACTTGTGTAAATCATGATCCTGTAAATTTGTCATTCACCTGTCACTAGAGCCAGTCCTATGTGACACTTTACATACTGTCCGAATGTCATCATAACGGAGAAAACGGATTTTAAGTAGGTTGGTTTAAGAGCCACCTCACATAAAATCCTGTGTATGAAACCTGAGGACACCTCTTAGAAATGGCCAATTAATGTGACGAGATCATAAGGGAGCCATCTTCTCTTCTACATATCCATAGCCCCATTCTCCCATAGGGGAGTCTGAAAAGTGTTCTTTTGATGTAAATTTGGCAGCTATATGTAGTTATACCTTTTATTTGCCGTATGGAATAACGCCGCAGACATGGGCATCCAGAGACATCGGCGCGGTATTTATTTATTTTTTTTACAATTCAGGGGCCTCTACTGGAGGTAGAAACGTTGACAGATCCACCATAAGACCCTATAAAATGCATTGTGAAGAAGCCCCCAGGCTGGAGACAGGTGCAGCATATTGTCTCATATCAGAATAGCTTACCCAACCTTATCTTATCAACTGGAGGCAAGAATTGGTCCTCTGCCTAAGGCCAGGTTCTGACCGCCGTATTTGACGGTCTGTAAATGGACAGGAGTTCCAGGACTGATTGCGAGTCAGCAGGTGTATATGAGGTGACGATCAGTACAGGAGACCCGAGGTACAGTCTGGTATTCCAAACTGAATTCGACCCCTGAGGAAGCCCTCTGTTGTGGCGAAACACTTGGGAATCTCAATCCCGCATGATGTTTTTTCAATAGGGCCAATGACCCAGGTGGCTATACACAGATGAGTTTGGGGAGAAGACAGGGGCAGTCTGGAAATAAAGCTGTGCACTCAGGAAGAATTCAGACATCCGATTTTCACAGCTGAAGACATATCTAGCACGTGACGCACTTGTCGCAAGCCTCCAATGAACGTCAGCTGAGAAGTAGTTTCCTAAATGTTCCAACCGAGCCTCGTAGCTGGAGGCATTCTTCATGAGACCACAACATTGGAGCAATTTTGTGTCTGTATTATCATACGAAGAGAACAATCACTGAAGAAGAACATCATGGTTGGAAGCATAGAAGAAACAAGGCGAAACGGACGAGCAGAAACTGGAGAAGACCCTGGAGGACCTATCCAGCCTTGCACAAGATCGATCTTTTTACACGATATTCATCCACCAAGTCGCTGTGGCTCCAGATCGGGCCAAAGGCCATTGATTATAATAATAATAATTATGGCTGGAATATATGTCCTGTCCGCAGGTCTAATGACCTCCACTCACAGCTCCAGATGTATCTACACAGTTCGTATTACACTTGTGTGTATCAGTTACTAGATTCCGGTAATTAATTCACATCAATAATTGGATACCAAAACTAAAAGTGAAGAGAGAAACATAATGGAAAGACTTGCATAAGATCTTCCATGGTTAGGATCCACTCTTGGGTTTAGCTTAGAAATTCTGCTGGAAAACATTGACCAAAACATTGTAAAATGTCCATGGAAGAGAACACGTCTACCATCAGGTTGGCTTCTCTCCACTCTATTATTATTATTTATTTATATAGCACCATTGATTCCATGGTGCTGTACAGGAGAAGGGGTTACATACAGATTACAGATATCACTTACAGTAAGCAAACTAACAATTACAGACTGATACAGAGGGGCGAGGACCCTGCCCTTGCAGGCTTACATTCTACAGGATGGTGGGGACGGAGACAGTAGGTTGAGGGTTGCAGGAGCTCCGGTGTTGGTGAGGCAGTAGCTTCAGTCGTGGTGAGGAGGCAGCGGGGTCAGTGCAGGCTGTAGGCTTTCCTGAAGAGGTGGGTTTTCAGGTTCCGTCTGAAGGATCCGAATGTGGTTGATAGTCAGATGTGTTGGGGCAAAGAATTCCAGAGGGTGGAGGATATTCAGGAGAAGTCTTGGAGGTGGTTGGGTGAGGAGCAAATAAGTGTGGAGGAGAGAAGGAGGTCTTGGGAAGACCGGAGATTACGCGAGGGAAGATATCGGGAGATTAGTTCAGAGATATATGTAGGAGACAGGTTACGGATGGCTTTGTAGGTCAGTATTAGTATTTTAACTGGATAGGCTGAGGGAATGGGAGCCAGTGAAGAAATTTGCAGAGGGGGGAAGCGGAGGAGTAGGGAGGAGAGAGATGGATTAGTTGGGCGGCAGAGTTAAGGAAGGACTGGAGAGGAGCAAGGGTGTTAGCAGGGAGGCCACAGAAAAGGATGTTGCAGTAATCGAGGCGGGAGATGATGAGGGCATGCACAAGCATTTTAGTAGATTGTCAGTTGAGGAAAGGATGGATTCTGGAGATATTTTTGAGCTGGAGGTGACAGGAGGTGGAAAGAGCTTGGATGTGCGGTCTGAAGGACAAGGCAGAGTCAAGGGTTACTGCGAGGCAGCGGACTTCCGGTACGGGGGAAAGCGTGATGTAATTAATTGCGATAGATAGGTCAGGTAAGGAAGATCTATGAGATGGAGGAAAGATGATGAGTTCAGATTTGTCCACATTGAGTTTGAGGAAGCGAGAGGAGAAGGAGGATATGGCTGATAGACACTCCGGGATTCTGGACAGCAGAGAGTGACATCTGGGCCATAAAACTACTATGGGACGAGCTGGACCTCAGACAGTGAGGCACACCGACATCCCTGCCCCGTAGTAATATATTTGAAGCTCAGCAGATGTGGATTAAAGACTTCAATGGACTGAGATTGGAACCCAGTGCACAGACTGGCCAATGGCTCCCCAGACCAGGGAGCAACAGCTCCATAGGAATACATAGAAGCTGTCATGCTTAGTCTGTTAGAGCCGCCTGCCAGTCTGTCCACTGCGGCCTGATCTCAGTCCGATTACTACGGACATCTGACTGTGCCGTTACTGATACAAGAGCCCACAGTCTTTGGTGTGAACTGCGCCAAACGTTTTGTATCAACAATTGCAACTTGACTGCAAACGTCAAGGAAAGTGGGCGATAATTTTAGTGCTGATCTATCACTGGGCATAGCAGGCCGTACATTTGGTTTTCTACCATCGCCCCAAAAGTACAAAATCAATTAAGAGGCATATGCATCTTCATATATTTAGTGCATTGCTCCAAATAAACACTTTAGGGCTAATGCACATAACAGTATAGCAGATATATTTCTTTGTTCGCATTTTGGTCGTGAGTCGGGGGCTAGAGCGTCATAGGAATATGATGAGTTGCTAGACCGACGGATGGGTTGGCTTTGATATAGATTATATAGTCCTATCAATCCTCCCTTGATGGGACTGGTGTGAGACATGTTGCCAATGCGGAGACGCCATCATACTTCCTTGGTAGGGTAGAGCCCCCATATATTTTGAGAGTCCCCCTTGCGGTCACTTTCCATTATACCCGTGTATAGGAGGTCTGACGTCGCATCCTCACACAGAATACACTGTGATAAGTGTTTTTTCCCTCTACCGCACGGATTTAGAAGACGCTTCACGTGTCGCTAACAAGACTGCAGAATCCTGACTTGAAGGTACAATGACTCAGTCGCACCATGAGACGACCACAGAGCTATTTATTTAAGCTGGTTTACATGGTAGGTAATAATTAGGCACAGAGAGATAAAAAACACAGGAATTAACTGCACGGAGCCACGGGGGCCTTCCAGAAATAAAATGAGCCCGTCAAGCTTAGTAATTGTGGCTCTGTAGAACCCATGCCGTGCCTGAGCCGCAGGACGCCCGCACAGACTGAGGACCTCTTCTGCCCAAAGAAGCAGATCGTGGTGGGATATTATCTCTAGAAATATCAACCCGGAGGATTTGCTTGATCCGGGAAGACTTTCCGCAGGTGCGGTCAGGCTGGAAGACTCGTACCCATAGATATATCTGCAGGGTGTCGTGCAAGTGCCAATCACTTGCTGGCGATTCAGAGAAGAGAGCATGTAATTGCAATTACGCAGTGAGAGAAGAACCTTCTTGCCAGCTCTGGGCACAAACAGCAACAGGAAAACGATTTTTTTGGCAGAAGGGCGCGTTTTCTGGAGGGCTCCCTTCTGTGTTTGTTATCATTACTGTGCTGAGTAATCAGTTCAGCCATTGCTGAGGCTGATGAGACTCAGAGGAGGAATTCACAGAATCCGGATAGTGGAAATGCCGCCGAACAAACACTGGTGTCAGGTTAGGACCTCACGGCAACACGGGTCATGCAACTGCGAGTCTCAGACAAGGCATATGGCCAAAAACATTTGTGCCATTTGCTGTAGCCCTAGACTTAAAGGAATTGCCCATCCTGTTTTTTTTTTAATTCTGTAAATGGGCCCACGGTGGTCTTCTAACATGGAGACAACTGTTAACATGTCTTGGGCTTTGCTCCCTTCTCCTGGGTCCGCTGCCCTCTGTTGTGCTCCACGGCAGGTTTTGCAGGGTGCCAGATGTTGATCAATGACATCATTTCCCTAGACCTATTTCGAGGTCTCCATGTTTGGTGTGATCCACCTTCTGAGCATACGGAGCTTTACTTTCTTGCACTCCTGCTGGGTTCCACCATATCTGTCCTGCCGCCCCTGAGATTCCTGAATGTGCCAATTGCTGCCCATATGTCTTCCAGCTAGCTGCATCAACACCTGGGATCCATGTGCCCACCCGGACCTGGGGCTTAGAGGATCCACTTCACTTGTTGAACCTGACAACATCACTAGTCGCTGCAGGCAATCACTGGCGTGCCATTCTAGCCCGAAATAGGGACTAAGGAGACTGCTGCTTCCAGCTCAAAAGGTCATATGACCACTGAGCCAATGCTGTGATCACCGACTGGCAGCAGCGGTCATGTGATGACCTCCATGTTTATTTTCAGATCACCACGGGCCCATTTTTAAACTAAAATAAAAAAGTTGACAACTTTGCAGATCCATGGCTGTCCAGCACCTGGCACCTCCATCATTCCGCTGCAGCTCTGGATGTGAACAGTGTACACAGCAGAGGACTCATCTCTGCCACGCTGTGTAGTGGCTGCTCCCGGTACTGCAGATCACCCACTATTCAAACACATCAATTCATTAGTGAAATGTGTCATTAAACGGTGATCACACAATACAGGTTTGTGTCAAATTTAGGAATGCAAAAACTGCAAACCCAACTTGTAGGCACAACCCTAAGGTTGGAGTTTCGATTAAGGAAAAATTAGGAAAATGAATAATATCGATTCTGCCATTATATAGGTTGGCATAACTATGAATAAGCATCTAGTGAAAAACCACACACCCTACGGACAGGGGTGGCATCGCTGTTAGCAGATAGTGGTTGTGCTTTATCATTTTGAACCGGAATCTTTGTATAGATGGTACAAGCAAATTTCGGTTCGGCTGAGCCATGCGTATGAAGCCTGTATGACTGCCCGGTGCATAGCCGTGCGCCCTCCCTGTGTGGCACCGTTTCTACTCTCCTGTAAACACTAACTCAGGAGAACGAGCGAACAGCACAAATATTCCACTTAGTAATTGGGTTAAATTATTTGTTCCAGCGCTCCTCGTCATCCCCGGCTGCCGCACCAGCAGGAAGCTCACCCGGGCGACATGCACAGCACCTTAATAAGATCATTAGACAGAAAGGGTGAGCCAGAGGGGACGCACTAGAAACTAGTAAGTCAGCGCGACTCCTGTACACACAGCGCAGCTGTCAGAAAATAATAATATGCTGTGCACAGAGGTCACAGCCAGTAATGAGGCCTGTCACAGGAACAAATGTGTCACCGGCCACCGAGAGTGAGCGCCGCTACAGCATGGCACAGAGGTGTAAATGACAGTCCGCACAGCTGAGGGCGCACCGCCCCGCACTGTCCACACCGCTACATCCAGCTGCAATCTGCAAAGGTTTATTATGGGAACAGTCACAAATAAAAATTTGTTGTCTAATTATTGACCCGATAAATCAACGTCATAAGGCAGCTACCTCCAGAACAGAAGGTGTCACTACAAAGGCAGCTTTCTACCTTCTGGAAGAGAGCTCATTTTCATACCTATTGCACTGTCCGGCCAATGAGACTCCGCTACTAAAAGAAACAATAAAGGGGTATTCCGCTAACATTATATCTTAATTGACAGGTGTCCAACCCATGACCCCCACTGATTGCCAGAACAGGGGGCTTCTGTCACTTGCTTGAATGGAGGGGCAGAATGGATGCTCAAAACGCCGATCTATTTACCAGTCCCATACAGAACGAATAAAGCGAGGGTCCAGCTCGCGCTCTGCCGCTCCACTCACAGAAGTCCCCTATACTGGCAATTGTTTGGGGTCTTAGGGGTGGGATCACTACTGATCGAAAAGTGTCCTCTTACGCTCTATCCTCTTATTACCGATTACTCAGGGATATAGTACCTTGCTCTGCACACCATAGCGTACAGCCATCCCTAGTAAGTGACTTACCTTCTTTAGCGCTACACAAGATGTACAGCTGGCCATACTCATGGAATAGCTGTCAGCCATACTGCCATGCACACACAACCATTGGCCCGAGGATTCATAAGTTTCAATGAGGAGAAAGCAGTTACCAAACTCATGGATTGGGCATGCAAATTTCAACATGTCTGATCCTCATCTCTACCAACATGTGTTGTGGGAGAGTTGGCAGGCCCCCATATACAAGCTCTGTTCACATGTCCTGTTGTAAACCGTTTGTAAGAGATCCGATTCATATTCATTCAGATCACATTTGTATAGACCATACGTGACAAACTCTGGCCTGTGGGCCAAATCTGGCCTGCAGGGTCATTATATTTGTCCTGCCCCAATGTGGGGGCATTAATCTGTATGGAGGACTATGTGGGACATTATACTGTATGGAGGACTATATGGGGCCCATTATTCTGTAGGGAGGACTATGAGGGGTCCATTATACTGTAGGGAGGACTATGTGGTGCCCATTATAATGTATGGAGGGCTATGTGTGTCCCAATATACTATATGGAGGACTATGTGGGGCCCATTATAATGTATGGAGGACTATGTGGGGCCCATTATAATGTATGGAGGACTATGTGGGGCCCATTATACTGTATGGAGGACTGTGTGTGGCCCAATATACTGTATGGAGGACTATGCGGGGCCTATTATTCTGTATGGATGACTATGTGAGGCCCATAATACTGTATGTAGGACTATGTGAGGCCCATTAAACTGTATAGAGGACTATGTGAGGCCCATAATACTGTATGTAGGACTATGTGGGGCCCATAATAATACTGTATATTGGTTGGCCTGTGACTTTGTCCAAGGTTTTCATTTTGACCCTCTGTGTGTTTGAGTTTGACATCCCCGGTATAGGCGAAGTAACAGGATATATACTGGTCATGTATCCAAGCTGGCGTGGGTAGGACTCTGCAATCATGTACTATACAACCCCTCCCTTTATTACCAGAAATTGGTGCTTGTAGCTCGTTTTGTTCTAGTGATCTTGGTGCTCGGGCTAATGAATACCCTTCCATGGCAAGGTGCCACGTTTCCTCAAAATCTCAGCTTACGTAGGATTTTAATTAGACCCATATCACATTACTGTGTCAACAGCAAAGTATGTGGTCTAGACTGTTTTTTTAAATTCACCTTTATTATACAAAAGCCAAGAGAATACATGAGTTGTTCACTTTTTTTCCTATTTGCTGTTTATAGAGTGGATATAAAAATGTTTTTATTGAAGATTCAAATCTAATAAAAATGACTGGTTACATTTTATGCAACTTGTTTTCTTAGAAAACTTTTTAAGAACTGATGGGAAAATCTAGATGTAAGTGTCCTGTAATGACAGAGGAACGCTGGCCGCTGCGGTAATTATTGTCCGTCACCTGTCAGCAGGTAGCGAGCGATGACCCTCCTACTCTACGATTGGCATCGTCACCCGCTGGAGGTGTCCTCTACCCACAGATAATGACTAATACCAGGAGACAAGGGGAACACTACGGATTTTATCTTTTTAATAAGAGATTAAACTGCTGGACTTCTGGTGCTCGCATTACTTTGTTAAGGCACGGGAATGCTGCAGCCAATCAGCGTCTGCAGCTCATCAGTATACCACTAGAGCAGAAGTCCGCTCTACTGAGACAAGTTATTGAAGGCTGCAGTTGGTCAGCGACCACTGATTGGCTGCAGCGGTCACCCATTGGGAACGGTGCTGCTGTGGGAGGAGAACATACATTGTTTTTATTCTCTATGGGCCACTGAACTGATTAATCAAGGGGCTGTCAAGTAGTGGACAACCCCTTTAAATGCTTATGTGTCTACCTGTAGGTGGCCCTAGAGAGACAGTTTTCTTCCTTCTGGGGGAGAGCTAATTTACATTCTTTTTCTAACGGATCTTCGAGAAGAAAATGAGTACCTTCCAAGAGCTGGGAGATCACCATTATTCACTCTCTGTTGAAAGGCTAAATCTAAGGGATCCCATTAAAAAAAAATCCCAAAAACGTGTAAAAGCACAGGGGCTGGTAAACATAACAGAGGGAAGCAGTCACACTTTATTCATTACGGCCCTGCTGTCATTTCTTACCAGTAAAGGTGATGTATTAGAGGTGAAGCACTGAGAACAGCCATGGAGGTAAAAGCTTTATAAAATGTGCGGCCGAGGCGGCCTTGAAAGCAGTGGCACATAATGTGAAGGGCATGGAGCTCCCATCCGCTGCCTTCCGTGTGCCGAGAGCACTTGCACGTAATTAGGTTACTTCCATGACATTAACGAGGTGTGAATAGATGTAATTACATTTCATGTGGGACGGAGGGGGAAATTAATAAATTAGGACCCCCCTGCGCGCTTCCAGCTGCTGCACACACGGCTCAAGTTTTGTGCTGAAAATGGGAAGAGGTTTCTTAATAGAGAAGTGTAACTAAAGCCTTGGGGCCCGTTCTGATAAGTTCTGTATACGGCCACATTCGGGGTCTCACCTCGTCCTCGCGGTTCAGGAGCACCAGCTGGCTTTCCGTCAGGATGCAGTACTTCCTCTCCCACGTGGTGGTCTCAGTGTAGGGCGACTGCCCGCATGACAGCCGGTGGGTGGGGGGTCCCTTCACATCTAGAAAACACAAGAAGAGAAAACGTGAGCAGGAGGAATCCCGCCAGGTGGAACAACACGGTAACTTTCTGTTCCGAGGCTTCAGCAACTGTATGAACGCAGCAAAATGAGCGGGTATATCCCTGTAATACAACGCTGCGCCTTCCTGACTATGGCGCCGGTCCGCTGATATTCTGCGGAAAATACAGAATTCTACTTGTACAGTCTATTCACATGCAGCAAAATAAAAACCTATGCAGAGCGACGCACTATGCAGAGGCCTCGGAATCTTTAGTCCTAAATGGTTTCAACAAACTTTATATAAATCATGAGCAAATATAAGAAGCTTTGTAACCCATCTTATCAGAGAAGTATACTGCTTTCTCCACTTATGAGCCACTTCTCCTCCTCTTGGACCCATCATTCACTGAGGAACAGATCAAGCCTGTCTTACTTCAAGTTGTTGCCAAGTTGTCAGCCATCCCCATGATCGGTGATAATATATTGATCAGTGGCAATCTGACAGCTAGGATTCGAACAGATAGGGTGTGAATGGAGCGCAAGTCAAGCATGGGGATAAAAGTGCACCCTATCGGGCTGCCAAGATCTGTGCTCGGCTTTTTCTGGCAGTCTCATATAGAATGGATGGAGTGGCAGTAGGGCAAGCGCTTTGCAAAATGAAAGATCCCAGTCTGAGATAAAAATTCCCTGGTCTGCAGATCACTGCGGCTGAGCTCCCAGCGATCAATAACTTATCACTTATACTGTACATAGGTGATAACTTGTTTTCACCCCTTCAAGACCAAACTGACTCCCAGCTCACTGAAGGATCAGATTACAGCGGCCTTATAAAGTCTATGCAGAGATATGGGGATGAATGAGTGAAAAAGAGAGGCAGAGACACAAATAGATAGTGCTGCTCCTCTCTAGTGTTTTTCTTCATCCTAGTGCTAGATTCACAGCTACACAGCTCAGTACTGCTGTATAATGTGTTTAATGCTTCTGCTGTTTCACAATCTGTGGATTCTGCTCTGTTTGTCAGTTCGAGAGGTTGTGACGTGAGCGCTTATATGCGATTTACACACTTGCGATCAAGTGCTGACTGCGTCTTTTCCTGCTTCTCTCAATAAATAGAGAAGCAGGATAAGAAGCTATTTGGCAAATGAATGCAAGCGGGTAAATCACCCAGGAGCAGTCACTTAACGACAGCTCGAACCAACAAGCAGAGGCAAATCCTAACAGTGTGTGCGTTACATTATATGCTATCAGGATGCTATGTGCATCAATGTCATCAGCAACTCCTTACTATAAGGGGAATTAAAGGAAAAATATTCAGGGAGTATAAAACAGATGAAGCAACTTGTATAGTCAATTAACATGGTAACATATAATTAATAAATATTAGTACCAATAATACAAAGGACTATACTGACCTATCATCTATAACTAGATACCAACACTAACAATTGATGACACATGGTCTGAGGTGTAATATACAAAATATATACTTTATTATTAAAACAAGAAAAAATGCAAGCATATGGAGGGAAATATGGTTACACTTAGGGGATGTAGTAAAGAAAACGCAAGGAGGCAGGTGCACGGGATAACCGTCCTTACTGGTCTTAATAAAAAACAATCAAAATGTATAAAGAAACCTAAAAAAGAAATAAACATAAAGAAATAGTAGAAATGTCGGTGGGACAATCAGTCATAATGCAATATATGCGGACTATAGTGCAGCACACTCAGTAGGGCAAATGCATATTAAATCACACTATTAATCTAAGCCCATAACATGAATACTGGAGAAACAATTATACCGGTGCATACTTAGCCGCATCAAAGTACCCACCGCAAAAGGACTGGTGATCCCGGGGACGTGCCTCCACCCCAACGCGCGTTTTGGTGCTTACACCTTCGTCAGGGGGCATTCAACAAGCGTGCACACAGGGATTAAATAGTGAGAGAACGGAAGAGGACCCCGGAAGTAGATGCAGGTGAACCCGGAAGTTGTCACACTGCACCATAGTAACCCTCGCGTCTGCTCGCTCCGAGAAAGGCTGGAGAACTGTGGAGATCACAGGGGCCCCATGTGACCACCAGCGTCCAACTGCCATCTCAAAGACGCGCCGGCGCAAAGGGTAATGATGGCAGGTATTATGATACAAACAATGGAAGAAAAACCTCCGTAGATACAATCAGTCCAATAATGGCATAATGACAAAAAGGCATCAGAACATCAATAAACGTATATTACTACAAGTATCATAATGTCAGAAATCATAACACACTCATAATAAACAATCAAAATGAAAAGACATATGTACGAAACAACATATATAAACATTGTGACATAAGAAAAACCATAATACTATAGAGTATATATAACATAACTTAACATGGTATATCTGTAATAACGCATATTAATCATATATGAGAGATGATAATACATCTGTGCCAAATGTCCCAATTATCCGAAAAGTCAATCCAGAGGAACCCTTGTTAGAAACGTCATACAACAAATATACAAAAAAATATATATACATATTTATATATATATTTCGGATTCACAGATTGGTTCCAAGAAAGACTGGTTTAAATGTGTTTTGTCTTTCTTGGAACCAATCTGTGAATCCGAAATATATATATAAATATGTATATATATTTTTTTGTATATTTGTTGTATGACGTTTCTAACAAGGGTTCCTCTGGATTGACTTTTCGGATAATTGGGACATTTGGCACAGATGTATTATCAGCTCTCATATATGATTAATATGCGTTATTACAGATATACCATGTTAAGTTATGTTATATATACTCTATAGTATTATGGTTTTTCTTATGTCACAATGTTTATATATGTTGTTTCGTACATATGTCTTTTCATTTTGATTGTTTATTATGAGTGTGTTATGATTTCTGACATTATGATACTTGTAGTAATATACGTTTATTGATGTTCTGATGCCTTTTTGTCATTATGCCATTATTGGACTGATTGTATCTACGGAGGTTTTTCTTCCATTGTTTGTATCATAATACCTGCCATCATTACCCTTTGCGCCGGCACGTCTTTGAGATGGCAGTTGGACGCTGGTGGTCACATGGGGCCCCTGTGATCTCCACAGTTCTCCAGCCTTTCTCGGAGCGAGCAGACGCGAGGGTTACTATGGTGCAGTGTGACAACTTCCGGGTTCACCTGCATCTACTTCCGGGGTCCTCTTCCGTTCTCTCACTATTTAATCCCTGTGTGCACGCTTGTTGAATGCCCCCTGACGAAGGTGTAAGCACCGAAACGCGCGTTGGGGTGGAGGCACGTCCCCGGGATCACCAGTCCTTTTGCGGTGGGTACTTTGATGCGGCTAAGTATGCACCGGTATAATTGTTTCTCCAGTATTCATGTTATGGGCTTAGATTAATAGTGTGATTTAATATGCATTTGCCCTACTGAGTGTGCTGCACTATAGTCCGCATATATTGCATTATGACTGATTGTCCCACCGACATTTCTACTATTTCTTTATGTTTATTTCTTTTTTAGGTTTCTTTATACATTTTGATTGTTTTTTATTAAGACCAGTAAGGACGGTTATCCCGTGCACCTGCCTCCTTGCGTTTTCTTTACTACATCCCCTAAGTGTAACCATATTTCCCTCCATATGCTTGCATTTTTTCTTGTTTTAATAATAAAGTATATATTTTGTATATTACACCTCAGACCATGTGTCATCAATTGTTAGTGTTGGTATCTAGTATAAAACAGATGTAAGATCCTAAATGGTGACAAGATTACAAATAATTAACTCCGTTTTTCATTTAATCATTTGGCTCAATTTGTAAAATACACATCGTAATGTAAATTTAACAATTAGCCACTAGATGGCAGTCTAAACGTGTCAATGAACCACACAGCTCTCCAGGCAGAGACATAGATCCAGGATGTACAGCAGACGCCAACACGTATATAATCTATAGGTCAGGAAATCATATTCAATCACATGGAAATCATGGCCGGATTTTACCCTTTATAGTGCAGAGTGAAATATGAGGCAGATCTATGGCAAACGCCACTGCTACACCCACGTGTAAATATGCTACGTGTGAACATCCTCAAAGCATCTCCATAGAAAGCAGTGGAGGGCCGCATGCTCAACCCCTTCATTGCTGTAATTGGATGTCTACTTTGGGTGTTATAGGGGTGGTCTAATTTTGAGATTTATTTATTTTTGCACAGAAATGCATGTATTTGGGGCGAACATATAAAAATGTTACACCGTTTGATGTCTACAGACCGTTTTCCTGCACATTTGTCATTTATATGATCTGAGCTCGACGCTCACTGATGGATTCTCACATAACTCATTCTGCCGCAAGCAAAAGACAAAGGCTACAGAAAGCAAACGGTGCAACATTTGGAAGGGGATCAAACGGAAATAAAATTATTTTACATGCACTTTATTAAAAAAAAAAAAATTTTGTACCAAACGTGGACTACCGTGGCCCTTAGATAAGAATGGGCCACGTGTGCTGTGACTATGGCTTCTCCCTGCTCTACAGCCACATTACAAGGGGGCTGGGACTAACGTCGGCCGAATCTATCCAGGGGGGTCAGCTGACAGTCTATGGGGGTCTCCAGCCTCTCCCCACGGACAGATGATTGTCAGGGAGAAATGAAGGGAACCGGCTTGTCCAATTTCAGGCCACCTTTTGCTCTCCATGGGATAAGCCGCCATTAGAGATGTCTGACAGCGGCTCTCCATAGAGAACACAGGAGCGATGAGCAGAACGAACATTTCTATTTATCGGAAAAGTTGGGAGAGATCGTTCGGGTGACAGCTTTCTATTGTGATGGGGGCTAAGGGTCAAACGGCCCATCCAAACCACCAGGAAATAGGGTTAGCATTGGGAGGGAACCCCAAATTTTGTCTTGTAAGCCCACCTCTCCTCCTCTGGTCTCTTACGGGAGGTCTCATTTTTCCAATGTATTGCTCCATTTCTTCCTCCGCGTAGAGAATAATCATCTGCGATCACTGAGTAACTACAGAGTCATAACCCCACGGGGATCCGAGTCCACCGGACAGACGTATCAGACTATGGACCAGAACCACTCCTGGCCCGGCCCAGACCTGCGGCTGCAGTTTCCTGGGATCTGCACATACTTCTCTCTAAGTATTCCAGTGATCTAGCAGGGAAATGAGTCAGCCCATGGTGGGAATCTTTATTGCAGCCCAAAGGGAGATGGATTTCTTCCCAGAACAGTAAAATGCATTCCTTCCCATGGCATCAATGTGACGAGAAGCAATCCCGTGCTCCTTGTAAAATTGTCACCGCTTACAGGAATACCCGGCTCCATCCTGAAAAGGCTGATACCAGTGAACAAAAGCTCCTTCCTTGAGCATAAAGAATCTCGGACCAAGGTTTTAAGTTCACAAATTCGGTTTTCCATCCAAAAAAAACACACAAAAAAACACACTTTTTCCATCCACATTATGCTCTGCGTATCTTCTGTATATCTATTTTTTGAGTCATAATGGATCGAGTTAAAAAAAACAAACAAAAAAACATGGCATCCGTCACTTTTTCACAATAAAGATCTATGGGGAAAAAAAGTCATCCAAAAAAAACGGATGGGATCGATTTTTTATGCACAGACTGTTGGTCCTTGTGCAAAAACGACCGTACATGTGAAAAACATGGATTAACATTGGTCTGTTTTACGTACAGCACAAGGACCGAAAGTAACGAGCGCGGCCTTAGCTTAACATGCGGGATTACCTATTTCTCCAATTTTGGCCATTTGTCATCTGTATGTAAGCTACTTAAATTATTATTTATTTTTTTTTGCTGTTTTTATAAGTTGCAGATAAATAGGTTCTAAAAAAAACCCCTGAAATAATTTGCTCACAATGCAAAAAAAAGCACAATTTTAACTAAAAATCAGTCTATTGACTTCTATATGCTGCAACCATGTATGTTAATATGCTATGAACTAAAAAAAACAAAAAAAACCCAACATTCCTTAAAAAAACATGCAAGAAATGTATTGCAATTCTGAAAAATAAACATGGAATTAATACAGATTTGAAATACACAAGTGTGAAGGAGCCCTAAAATCAGTCTAGAAACAATGTCAGTGTGTCTTGGATGCAGTGACGGACAGCTCAGTCGTCCGATCTAGTGCAGGGCGGGCAGAGCTGTCGGTACTTTGATAGACAGCTCAGCCGTCCAATCTGAGACTGGGAGGTGCTGAGCTTCCTTCAGGTGTTCCCTGTTCCAAGTGATTACCCAGCTACTAAGCCAAGCTGTCAGTCCCACATCTCTGCCAGGCGTAGCATTCACTCGGTGGTGCCGTTTGCCTTGTATTTCTGTGCTGTTTTCGATCTATTGCTGCCTGACCTTGGACCTCATTCTTATCATCCTATTGCCTAGCCCCTTTGCTCTGGTCTGCTTTTTTCCTGGTATTCGGACCTTGGACCGTGACTTCGCCTTTGTCTTTCCCCTTTAGTTTACTATGTGCTCTCTTGGTATCTGACTGCGGAACGTTTTATTACCATAACTCTGGCTTGTCCGTGAGTATTCACTAGTGTCACATTGATAAACTACATCGATTGAACCATAAAAACTTTCATAGCATGGTCCGCAATGCATGGGCTGGCTGCGGGTCTCCTGACCTGACCGCCATGGCCTCATTGATATATATGAAGAGCTCACCCTCGGATAGGGAGACCTGCGGCCAGTCCATGCATTGTGGACCAGGCTTGGGTTGATTTGAACAGATGTCTGCAAGAGCCCTAAAGGTGAGGAAGACTAGTTCTGTAACCATCAGTGGTCTCCAACCTGTGTCTCTCTGGCTGTTTCAAGCATGCTGGGAGTTGTAGTTTTTCAGCCGCAGATACAATTTTAGAGGCTGAACCTTGCGGGTATAGTGCACTATGGCGAAATATGTATCAACACTATTGACACAGGTCTCACATAAACCAGATTCCCACATATGTCGGTGACCCCTATTAAGACCCCACAATCCCGAAAACAGACAGATACAAGAAAAGGATCCGTCTCTCCTTTCTGCGCCATCAACAGTCAATGCCACCTACTCCGTCACATTGAATGGAACGACCAATCCAAATTAGCAATGCAATTATGTGCCGCCGAGATGCAATCTTGGGAACAGTTTCATGGTGGCAAAGCGTTATTCAGCTAGTCTTTTCAGCTGGAGTACAGCATGGAGAAATAAAGGGGGGAAAAGTCCCCAAAAAATAAATAAAATAAAGCCGGATCGCACACACACAAGAGCAGCAGACAAAGAAAAACTCCAGCGCTGTGGGAGAAAGCAAAGGATTCATTTTCGGTAACTTTTCACAAGTATTGAAAATCCTCTTCCCCCCGCCCCAGTATTACACAATGAGGCATTGACCAAAACGGGGTCATCTCTGCTCCGGAGGGGATCAAAGGTCGCCCAGTTTCTGTTCAGATGGTAATGTGGATAAGGGGCAGAGTGACGCAGGGACGCCCCCTTTGCCTATATTGGGGCTCTTTAGCGTGCCCGAAATAATGGAGGAGATACACAACTCTGTCCAGCTTTCCCAGGCATTGCCGAGAGCGAGATGGGTGGGATATCAATATTCAGACCTGGCCTCGTATTTCAGACTAAGCCAAGGAATAAAGAAGGCCGCTAAGCCAGAAAAAGGAATTATATGTGATGAAGACGTCATGATTAACGGAAGGAGTCACTGGATTTCGGCGATTACCTGCACATACGGGAAGAATAGAAATATAAAGAGGATGTGACAATCTAGAGAGCGCACTATTATAAGGCACTATTTTACAAGCAAAGAATCGCAATATTATGCCATAATCCCATGCAACATGACAGATGGTTGTTTGTTTTTTTCCAGCTTTATGTGCAGACATTCTACAGGTCAAGGAAAGAGGATGTGATTTTATACTTTTTTTTTTTTTTACTTAAATGCATTTTTTGTGGGCTAAAGTTTTTTTCTGTTTGTTGTCGAGTTTCATTGAACATTTGTCCACCGTTTCCCTTCTACAGCCTCTGTGTGCTGCGCTATGCATTGCTGGCTGTAGAATGACCTAACGGAGAATCTGTTAGCGAGCTCTGTTCTGATGCTCTGACAATAGGATTTGTGTCTCTCTTATCTGTCTTTTTCTGAGCTCTTTTCAGCTGATTTACGACCACAGACCTCATCAATGTTAAATGTGCTTGTAAAAGCCAAAACTGTGCAAAATTTTGAATGAAATCAGACTGCAAAAATTCAGTTTTAGAGCAAAACACATGCATTTAAGTAAAAATAAATGTCCCCCAAAGGTGGACAAGCCCTTTAATTGTCCAATGAACTACTGCGGCACCACCCATTGAATGTCAATTACCCTATCCCTTCCCTGCTGCAGCCGCTTATCCGGCCAAATACCCCTCCATCCATCAGAGGCCTGGGCATAGCAGCCATATGGGGTCACTACTGCTCTTCTCATATGGCGGTATTGCAATCACACCAGTCTTCTTTCTGTAGTCCCCCTGGATATCGCGCTTCATTGTGAGACAGAATTTATAGCCTCTGATTAAATTATTGCAATAAAGTGAATCAATCTGATATACGTGCACCAGGGGATAGGCCGGTGCGCTAGCTTTCCATTGATGCTGATGGGATGCGGCAGCTTTACGGCGATGCTACAAACTGTACTTGCGGTTATTAAGTCAATGATTGTTTTAACCACATGAAACGTGCTGAGTGCACCGATGTACGGTACGTAGGTAACCAGCGGTGTGTTATAGGTATGGATAGCTTATAAATGGCGTCACGTGAGGAGACCATTAGTCCCGTCCGACCTGCAGATCAGACATATTACTGAGGCTCTTACAGTGCAGGCTGCAGGGAGAACTGACAGAACATGTAATATGACTTAGCGGCCATCTAATCTGTCTACCGGCTTAATGTAATGATGTTAAATGCCATTACTCCGAGGCTTCGGCACATGCAGAGGATCATGAAGAAGGAAGCGAGGCGTCTTCACCCAGCGGTTCCGATCATACACCGCCATGCGGGTCCTATGTACTACCTACCGGGGGATGGGAGAAGTCTGCACACCAATCTCACTGTCATGGGTGAAATCTACAAAACACACACACCACTACTTCCAGATTTAGAGTAAGTTCACACTAAGCATTTTCAGTGTTTTTTTTTTTTTTCTGCGGCAAAACCTGTTCTCTTGGCTAGAAAGAAGCTGCGGAAAAAAAAGAAGCAGGTTTTGCCTGGTTTTTCGTGCTGCAGTTTTTGCTGTGGTTTTGGCATGCCAGATTTGTCTCTTGTGCGTGCTGATAAAATTTAGTGTTTTTTTTAAAAAAAAAAAAGTCCTATTCTATGGAATCAGGTTATGGCACAAAAAAATGCAGCAAAACCGGATTGATTTTTGGTGTTTTTGGTGTTTTTTTCACCACCCATTCATTTCAAACGCTGAAAGAAGTGACATTCTCCATTGTGCAAAAAAAACCATGCAGAGCACAAAATACTGATGACAAAAAAAAACAAACAATTGTGTGCATGAAAAACAGCAAAAAGAGTCAATCAAATTATAATAGTTAGCCACATAATGTTAACACTAAACTGCTAGTGTCCGAAGACTCGGGAACAGGCCCGGGCTTCATTACAATGGTAAGTTCTCGTGATATCCTTCTAAGGCCGGTTTCACACGTCAGTGGCTTCGGTACGTGAGGTGACAGTTTCCTCACGTACCGGAGACACTGACACACGTAGACCCATAAAAATCAATGCATCTGTGCAGATGTCATTGATTTTTTGCGGACAGTGTCTCCGTGTGCCAAACACGGAGACATGTCAGTGTTCGTGGGAGCGCACGTATTACACGGACCCATTAAAGTCAATGGGTCCGTGTAAAACACGGACCACACACGGACGGTCTCCGTCTGGGGTCCGTGTGCGTGCAGGAGACAGCGCTACAGTAAGCGCTGTCCCCCCCCCACATGGTGCTGAAGCCGCGATTCATATGTTCCCTGCAGCAGCGTTTGCTGCAGAGAAAATATGAATAATAGTGTTTAAAATAAAGATCTATGTGTCCGCCGCCCCCCCCCCCGCTGTTCAGAAAATACTCACCCGCTCCCACATTGGCTGTCACTCCTTCCTCTCTGCCCCGCGCCTTCTCCTGTATGCGGTCACGTGGGGCCGCTCATTTACAGTTATGAATAGTCGGCTCCGCCCCTATGGGAGGTGGAGCCACATATTCATGACTGTAAATGATTGGCCCCACGTGACCACATACACTAGAAGCCGCGGCCAGACCAGGAAGCAGCGAGGGAGGCGGGTAAGTATTTTCAGAACAGCGGGGGGGCGCACGGGGGGCGGCGGACACATAGATCTTTATTTTAAACACTATTATTCATATTTTCTCTGCAGCAAACGCTGCTGCAGGGAACACATGAATCGCGGCTTCAGCGCAATGCAGGGTACCAGACGCGTGGGTACCACACGCTCCGTGTGGTACCCACTCGCCATACGGGCGGCACACGTGTGCCGCACGTATGGCCTCCGTGAGTTCCCAGGCACACGGACACGGATAACTCCGGTACCGATTTATTCCGGTACCGGAATTATCTGGACGTGTGGGACAGCCCTAAACTGTGGCCAATCGATTGGCCTAGGATGTGCTGCGTCTTCACATCAGGAGATGCCATCAGGAGTCACAAGCAATCACTTAAGGACAATTTTAAATTATCCACGGATAATATAGCTTTATTAGCACGTAAATCGATAGATTTCCAGGCCGATAAATGAGGTCTTTGTTAAGCAAGAGGAAAAAAAAGCCTGTTGCATCAAAAGAAACTGTCGCGAGTAAGCGGAATCAGCGCTGTTGCCCCTTCACTGATACCCCATGCAGAGTGGTCCCGGCCCGTTCCCTTGTATACCGCAGGGAAAGACGACAGCACTGACTCTGCTCTCAGGGTCAGAGGCTGCAGCGCTAATCATACGGCCCCCACTGATCTTAAAGTGATGACTATCTTAAATATCATGTTGCACGGGAATACCCCAATGTTGTCTAGGATTAAAAAACATAGCTGCTTTCTTTCAATCACAGTGCCTTTTTTGACCATAGTTGTGTCTTGCACTGCAACTCAGGCCCATTAAAGTAAATGGAGCTGCGCCGAACAGCCTGTTTTTCAATCTTGGAAACCCTTTTGAATGACTTTTTTTTTGTTTAATATTGGCTTCGAGGGACCCTCCATCTGGGGACTGAATATTGGTTACAAACTTCTCCTAAGGGAATGTGCACACGTTGGTGGGATGTCTGCGGATTTTTCGGCACCTGTGGATTCCTATTATGGAGCAGGCGTAAACCGCTGCGGAATCGCACAAAGAATTGACATGCTGCGGAATAAACAACGCAGTGTTTCCACGCGTTTTTTTCCGCAGCATGTGCACTGCGGATTTTGTTTTCCATAGGTTTACATGGTACTGTAAACTCATGGAAAACAGCTGCAGATCCGCAGCGACAAAACCGCTGCCGATCCGCAGCGTGTGCACATACCCTTATAGTCACCCTATCTGGTGCCCTCCGCTGCCGACTCCCCTCAGATCGACGTTTCCATCCCACTGCATCCAAGATGGCCATTGCATTGGAATGGGGAGTGTAGTGGTCTGCCAAGACCACACATCCCCTGCCTTTCCTGTGCTGTGGGATAGTTAAGGGGTGGCCATGTCAATGCGGCCATCATTGATGCAGAAGGAATGGAGTGCTGCAGGTAGGATGACTATATGTGGGAGAGGTGCAGTAAAGTGGAGGATTGCACTAAGTAATAGCAATTGTACAAGACAGGGCCTGGAACGTGCATGCAAAAATTGCAAATCAAAAAGGTGTTTAATCATTAATTCAGATCTGTGTCTTTTGACGACCTAGTCACCTAACTAACCGCACTGGCATCACGTGACCAGGACTGAAAAACTAGTAGAATTGCAAATTTCGTCTTAAAATAAAAAAAGTGGGAGTTGTTAAAAAACGGCACCTTCCACTAGACAAGAAGTCAGATTTATCTATAAGAACCAAAATATAGCTGTAAGAAAAACAGATCCAGAACTTCTCGAGGCTGATAGAGCGAAACGGTGGAATTCTTCATTCATAGGCACGCTCACGATAACGCCGCAGCGTGAGAAACTGGAGCGGATCCAGGAATGACACAAAGACATGGAAATGTAAAGTGCTGAACAGAAAATAGCGACGCTTCCATTTGTGGGTAACGAATATTCCAGTTTCCAGAGGAGTCAGGACGTGGTTTGGTCTAAAGGCGAACCGAGCAACTGGCGACCATCCCACTCTTCCCGCAGCATGTCTGCTTGCATGGAGCGCAATTACTTGCCAAGTGTAAACTGCAATTATCTACTTAGGAGCTGTGCAAAGCCTGATGGAGAATTCCCCGATCCGACTCCCACACAGCAATCTGGAGAGAAAAGGCTGTAGCATGCCTGCTATTCAGTCCCAATGAACTCGCTGCGAATGGGATCAGCGAGATAAAAATACAGCAAGCACGGTGAATATTTCAGCATGCTCATTGTATATGTGCAACCACCACGCCAATTACACCCCGGGAGGCCAGACACGCTCCACGTCCCATCCAACACAGTCATTAGCGCTTTCCATTTTCACTCCTAAAGTCAATTTTGTGATATATTAACATGTACATAAAGTAAAAGTTCCAATAGAAACTAAATATACTGTAATTCGTATATAAAGGGGTTTGGCCAGGATTAGAAAAACATGGCTGCTTTCTTCCAGGAACAGCGGCACCCCCCTGACGATGGTTTATGTCTGACATCGTAACTCATTCCCAATCGAATGCATGGAGCGGAGCTGCAAGAGTATGCGCAAGCCATGGTTAGGGGTCCAGAGAACGGGGCTCGGAAATGTCACCTCTAGGAGGTGACCTAGAGTTTTGAGACTGCAACAAATTTTGGTTTCCACGTTTGCGGCTTTGGTGTTTTTCGATCTTTTAGTTGGATAATTCTATTGTTAGCGAAGTACAATTATCAGCGTTTCATTCGTTTTTAAACTTTTGACAAATACGTTAAGTTTCTGCAAAAACTCAAAATTGACCCTTATTTTTCATGACTTCTGCACTTGGCCTGGCATCTGGGTCAAATCCTGACTGATGACAACACATTCTTGTCTAATAAGTTCTTGAAGTTTATCACAACTTTTGTGTTCTTGTTTGTCCACTCACTGTTTGAGTTCCACATGTTCTCAATGGGATTGAGATCTAAGGAGTTTCCTGGCCATGGACCTAAAACTTTAATGTTTTGTTCACTGAACCATTTAAATATGGCTTTTTCCTTGTGACATGGTCTCCATTATTCCGGAATAAGCCCTGTTCATCATCAAACGGCTCCTGGATGATTGAGAGAAGTTGCTCTTGGAGGAGGGTTTAGATCAGATTCTTTATTCATGGCAGTGGTCTTAGCCAAAATTGTGAGTGAGCCCCTCCATGGATGAAAATCCACCTCACACATGAATGGTCTCAGGAGGCTTTACTGTTGGCATAACACGACTCCTGGTCGCGCTCACCTTTTCTTCTCCAGACAATGATTCTTCCAGATGTCCTAGACATTCTGAAGGAGGCTTCTGCAGCTACCCCAGTCCTCTGCATTGCAAATCCTTGGACTTCCTTCAGAATGTCAGTCTGTCCTTGACGTTTTTCTTGGCGAAAAATGTTGTATTTGCTGCCCTTCTTGACAGCAGGCCAACCTCCGAAAGCCTTCAACTTACTGTGCCTGCTGCCATTTCTGAGCAAGCTCGGCACTGGTGATGAACTGATCCCGTAGTTGAATCCTCTTTAGGATTCGGTCATGGCACTTGCTGGACTTTCTTGGGTGCTCGGATGCCTACTTCACAACACTTGAATCTCTCTTTGAATGTGGTTTTTTGTAATTAAGTTCATTTTCACAGTAAGGAATGACTTTGCAATTTGCATCTGATCACTCTTCATAAGAACTGATAGTTAATGCAAATTACCACTACAACAATTGAAGCAGCAAACTTTGTGAAAACCAAAAGTTTTGTCAATCTCAAAACTTTTGGCTGCGACGACCATAACCACAGCCATAGCTCCATTCTAATGGGGTATTTCAAAGTCTCAGTATTGGTGGGGTTCATAGGTGATAACTTGGTGGATGAACACTATCCCGATGATAGATGAAAACTTGCCAATTGAGACAGGTCTTTCAATGCCCTTTTGCACGGGCTGATAATCAGCAGAACAAGTCTTTATAAGAACGCTAATTGCCAATCAATGGCTCGTGTAAACATAGCAGTGATCTGCTGGTTGACAACTGTTTGCGAATTGCATAATTCATGCAGCCTGAAAAGCATTATTGCTGGCAGAGCCTCCTCTCGTGTTAAGAGGGGATGTGCAGATAACAATGGAAACTTTTTGTGGACAGAAGAATCGTATTATTTGTCCCCATACAGTCTGCATCATCTGTGTAAATGAGCCTTAAAGAGTGACTCCCAACATGACAGGTTATCCCTTATCCATGTGACAAGGAATATACTGAACGCTAAGGGATGGAGGAATGACCACTTGGTCCCCCAGCCATCTCAAAAACAAGGATCTGGAATTGGGCTCCATTGACATGAAGGCCAAGTTTATTCCATATTCTTGAGAAGATCAGATCTGACGAGTTTCGGATTAACCAAAGCCTTACACGAGTGGCGGTCTTCATATATAGATTTAGGTGAGGGATGTCAACCCTTGACACAAGCACCACTACCATCACAAGTGCCGACAGGAAACATACTTCCATTGTACAGGTAGGAAGGAACGTAATGTTGTGGGAATAATAGTATAAATAAGTACCGATGAACGTGCTATATTGGCAAACCTGCTCTTCGAGGAGGAAATCTGTCCAAATAAATGCAGCTTAAATGGTTATTCTCAGCTCCGATCTTCAGGCAGCTGAGCCGCTGATTTTCTCCAACAAGCTGTAAACTGTACGACAAAGAGCTTGCAAGCGCTGTGCTATTGACTTGGAAGGCGACCACCTCTGATACACTGCAGTGGAGGCTGGTCAACTAGGCAACGAGAAGTAAACTCTACAATTATACAGTATGTTCTTTGGTTCTCAAGAACAGAGAGGATTGTTCATAAGTAGTAAAGTGCAAAATTACTTGTTTCTCTAATCAATTTACAATCTTAACAGCCCCTTTAACTTCTTGCGTAGATTATTTCTGTATAAATTTGCAAAATGTGAATGTCAAAAGTGAACAAATGCATCAATGTAAGCTTATTTTTAGAGCATGGGGGAGGAAAACCACGCCAGCACTGGGAGAAAACGCAAACGCCATGAAGATATTACACAACCAACAGCTCCAATTCTGAGAAGCGGTGATAATAACCACTGAGTCACCGTGCCTACGTACAGAAATGATTCAAGTCGTGCTTTTGTAAGGAATTTATTCCGTTGTCTCTGGGACTTCTTTGTGGTTAATCAAAAAAAACCCAAAATAAAACAATAGCAGAAATCTAAGTCTAGGATGGGAAGTGTGAATTTGGCCATGCAATGCACTAGGCTCAGTCATGTGCAATGCACCTGCACGATGCAAGGGGGCAGAAGAGGGCGTACATCATCCTATAGGGGGGAGATGTGAGATCTAGCTTCTCCTGGCGCAGACTAGCTTCTGCCAGTCACACGCAGTGGAGAAAGCTGTTTTGTGATCTTATTCAATATTTATCATTAGAAAGCATCAGCATGACTGGTCCGTGGAAGCGCGACAAGAGAGGACTTCTCTGCCCTTTCCGTGAACAGAGCTCCAGCATAAAACTTGGCAGCCGCCGCTGTTTGTACATTACAGTTACAGTATAACACGAGATTATGTATATTTAATGTGCACCATCCTCAGCTTCTTGTCAAGTGGACGGGAGACTAATATAACGTGTAGTCATCAAAGAGAAGTAACGAAACAAAACTTTGGAACTTTGGAGTTTCTGCTCCAAAATCTCCTAAAAAAATTGTGTGTGCACCTACCCCAAGTCCATAGGGAGGTTTATTTGGTTTGAGGATACGTATATTTTTTTTTTCTAGTGCAGCGGCTTTGTCAGCAGGGCTGTGGAGTCTGAGTCGTGGAGTCGGAGCCCATTTTGGTAGATTTGGAATCGGAGTCCTGGAAATTGAGGAGTCGGAGGTTTGGCTTACTGACTCCATAGCCCTGGCAGAGATGTGGAGTCTAAGTCATGGCGTCGGAGCCCATTTTGCTGGAGTCGGAGTCATGGAAATTCAGGAGTCCGAGGTTTGGCTTACCGACTCCAAAGCCCTGTTTGTCAGCCCCCAGGACCAACGGCAGTGGGGTCTACAAGTCTCGATCCAACCTCATGCAGCGTTTATGGGCATGAGCAATCAAAGGATCAACAGCCAAGTTCAGAGCTTCCTATGACCCTTACAGTAAAACAAATCCAAGAGCTTGAAGATTTTCTACTGGCTCAGACAGGACCGCTGCTGCAAATCGGTGGCCACTGATTGAGTGCAGGGGCCCTCTGCCACAACCCATACCAGAAGAGGAAGCCAGGAGACATCAGCAACTGTATGGAAAAGTGGCGCATGTTCAGTAGGTGTATATATATTTTTATATATTTTATCTTCACTTTTTGGTCCCCACCATGGGCCTAATTTTAAGCAAATAAAATGTATTGACGGCACCTTTAAGGGGTTAAAAAAAGGATATGCCAGCAATATGATGTGAACGCAGCTTTACGTATATGGGATTATATCCAGATCTAAATCCATTAATACATGAGAGACATACAAGTAACTAAAGGTTATGGCGTATTCCAGTATCCTATTTCATTCTCACACGTAGATGCGCTACCATAGAAAATACAAATTCATGTTTTAACAAAATTATTGTGAAATTCAAGGAGTTTCTTCCAGGAATATCATATGGTCTCCAGCTTCAAATGAGATAACAAATTTCTCAGCTCTGGAAAAAAAAAAAAATAGAGTTCACAGGAAGCCACCAAAGTCGAAAAGTTGCAGAAAATTGCAATTTTGCCCTTTGCAAACGATGTCAGAAAAAATGCTAGGATAAATAATATCTGAATCGCCATAAAGCTTTGGAAGGAAAATTGGGTGGAGGTCGGTTATATAAAACTGGCCCACCTCGTAGGACTGTCCCGACTTTCAGGAGGTCCCGAAATAATTGGAAAAATCTCAATTGCTTAAAATCTGAATTTTCCTTACAAAAAAAATGGAACTTCTCCAAAAAGACTATCTCTGATCTAGACCAGATATTTTTCTCTTCCAACTTCCAACCTTGGCCAGCTTCGAGAGACTCTCCTCTGTAAAGACAACTTTTGACTGTAATTTTACGTGATCATAGCAAAAGGAAAAAAAAAAAAAGGGTTTCATTAGGATTACTCGAAATTCAAGGATTTTTTCAGCAGATTTATCAGTCTAAGATTTTTAGGCGGATTTACGAATAATGTGTAAAACGTTATAAACGGTCCATCTCAAACTGGATCATTTTGGCACAAGTGTCGACAATTTTGTATAACCTTACACCACCTATATACCGTAGGTTGGCTTACTTCTTTGCGCCTAAATTTTGCCGCATCTTGTTGCATTTTAAGCCATGCCTCTCCATGTGAAAGCTTGCCTCCTGTTTAAGAGAGTCATGAAGAGTTATACACTCATAACCATAGAATGGTAGAATTGGAAGGGACCTCCTGGGTCATCTGGTCCAACCCCCTGCTGATCAATAGGTCAAAAACCAGAAGTACCAATTTTGCAGAGTGGGGAGAATAGTAAATCCGCTCCATTACATGTATAGTACTGAGGACATTGTCATACAGTATATCAGGCTAACGTCCTTAGGAATGCCCTGCTCCTAATCGTGCAGTCTGAAAATGCTGCCGATCACCAGAACGTGCAAAACGTTTGTTCGTCAGGTGAAATGATCTTTTGATTTTCCCAACAGATCATCGTTCTTGGTGGAGCATCTTCCGGTGTAAAAAGGACCTGCACTGCTGAAAACAATGGCAGCCCATGAGCACCGAATGATCTACCACAGAACAGTGTGCACATTTATAGCAGGGTCGGCCTGTATACACAAGCTGTTACATGACCGCAGGTCAGCCAACAAGCAGCTGATAGTCGGGTGTTTTGGTGCTGCAGATTGTGTAATGTAAACAGACACTTAGAACAAGGAGCTCAACTCAAAAGGCTCCGTCCACCGACAGATTATGGAAATATGCATTTTCAGCTTTTCAGATTCAGCCCTGTGGGAGAAATTTTAGTCACGCCATGCTTAATATTCATGAGAATAGTTCTGTCATTAATGAATGAATGAAAGCATGTCAGCACAAAAGGTGTGGATACATTCTGCTTCCCATTCTGAAAGGCAAAGCCCCCATTAGAGAACGACCGTTTAACAAAGGGTCTGAATACTTATGACAATGTGATATTTCAGCTTTCTTTTTTAATAAATTTGCAAAAATGACTACATTTGGGTTTTTTCAGTCAAGATGAGGTGCAGAGTGTACATTAATGTGAAAAAAATGAACTTTTTTGAATTTACCAAATGGCTGCAATGAAACAAAGAGTGAAAAATGTAAAGGGGTCTGAATACTTTCCATACCCACTGTATATGCATATATAGATAGATGTCACACACATATATGTTAATATTTGCATGTATACAAGCATGTGTATATTTGGAGTGAAGAGTGAAGGCTATGACTAACATTTGTTTCACCGTGTGGCCACATAGGCCGCTCGCTCGGCTCCGGCCTTCCAATATGGTTTCCTATAGTGTGAATACAGCAGGATCTATTGTTGAAGCACAAAAGCTGCACAAGATAAATTACACGTGAGACACAATGGGAGAAGGCCGGGAGCTCTGAGGACGGCTCATGTTCTGGCTGTGGCCTATTATAACACTTCCATTGAATGAGGAACTGAGGTGACATCACTGAAATTCTAGCCGATCTCCACAATTACGGCGTCTCCATAGCTACATGGGATACCTGCATACACCTGAGGACAGCAGGTGTCATGTCAGAAAATCTCGCCGGGGCTTTCCTGCTGCATGGTGCCAGCCGGTCTCCTCACCCCATGTGTCAGGCACACAGCGTGGAGCCCGTTCACACCTTCCATGCCTCCTGATGGGATTTTTATGTCCTGCTACACTTTATCTAAAGGGAAACCAAATATTGAGTCCCCAGGAATCAAGCAGGTTTGCATTTCTGGTGACTAGCGGTGTCACGATTGTGGCTAGTTGTGGGCCAGAAGAGGCCTGACATTTGCTTCAGGAGCATGTAGACCACTGACCCTTTATATCTATCCCTTTTTGTTTTTTGAATCTAATCTTTGGGTTTGATATCCCTTTAAGTGTGACCGCTCAGAAGCCTGCGTTGTACATCTATTGTGATAACCTAACATTAGCTAATCGTGAAAAATGGAAAATGTACAGGGCTCAGGTACATGTCACACAAGATGTGGGGTTGTCATAGCAACTATCTGGAGAACCTGCCGAGTGAAGGGTGACATTTTTTTTGCAGCGTTGCCTTCGTGTTTTCTGTAGACTGACGGCACACAGCAAAAATGATGATCGGAATCTGCGAGCAACTAAACGTTAGTCAGTTTTCTAAAAATATTTCTTAGGCTTTTAAATTCCCTGAGGCCCTCACTTATGGCTCAAAAGAATGCTGAGAAGAGCACCACTCGGAAGGCCACAAGCGGGCCACTCGGAAGGCCACAAGCGGGCCACTCACAAGGCCACAAGCGGGCCACTCACAAGGCCACAAGCACGCAGCTCACAAGGCAACAAGCACGCAGCTCACAAGGCCACAAGAGGGCCACTCACAAGGCCACAAGCACGCAGCTCACAAGACAACAAGCGGGCCACTCGGAAGGCCACAAGCGGGCCACTCACAAGGCCACAAGCGGGCCACTCACAAGGCCACAAGCGGGCCACTCACAAGGCCACAAGCGGGCCACTCACAAGGCCACAAGCGGGCCACTCACAAGGCCACAAGCGGGCCACTCACAAGGCCACAAGCGGGCCACTCACAAGGCCACAAGCGGGCCACTCACAAGGCCACAAGCGGGCCTCTCACAAGGCCACAAGCGGGCCACTCACAAGGCCACAAGCACGCAGCTCACAAGGCCACAAGCACGCAGCTCACAAGGCAACAAGCGGGCCACTCACAAGGCCACAAGCACGCAGCTCACAAGGCAACAAGCAGGCCACTCACAAGGCCACGAGCGGGCCACTCACAAGGCCACAAGCACGCAGCTCACAAGGCAACAAGCGGGCCACTCGGAAGGCCACAAGCGGGCCACTCACAAGGCCACAAGCGGGCCACTCACAAGGCCACAAGCGGGCAACTCACAAGGCCACAAGCGGGCCACTCACAAGGCCACAAGCGGGCCACTCACAAGGCCACAAGCGGGCCACTCACAAGGCCACAAGCGGGCCACTCACAAGGCCACAAGCGGGCCACTCACAAGGCCACAAGCGGGCCACTCACAAGGCCACAAGCGGGCCTCTCACAAGGCCACAAGCGGGCCACTCACAAGGCCACAAGCACGCAGCTCACAAGGCCACAAGCACGCAGCTCACAAGGCAACAAGCGGGCCACTCACAAGGCCACAAGCACGCAGCTCACAAGGCAACAAGCAGGCCACTCACAAGGCCACGAGCGGGCCACTCACAAGGCCACAAGCACGCAGCTCACAAGGCAACAAGCGGGCCACTCGGAAGGCCACAAGCGGGCCACTCGGAAGGCCACAAGCGGGCCACTCGGAAGGCCACAAGCGGGCCACTCGGAAGGCCACAAGCGGGCCACTCACAAGGCCACAAGCACGCAGCTCACAAGGCCACAAGCGGGCCTCTCACAAGGCCACAAGCGGGCCACTCACAAGGCCACAAGCGGGCCACTCACAAGGCCACAAGCGGGCCACTCACAAGGCCACAAGCACGCAGCTCACAAGGCCACAAGCACGCAGCTCACAAGGCAACAAGCGGGCCACTCACAAGGCCACAAGCGGGCCACTCACAAGGCCACAAGCACGCAGCTCACAAGGCAACAAGCGGGCCACTCGGAAGGCCACAAGCGGGCCACTCGGAAGGCCACAAGCGGGCCACTCACAAGGCCACAAGCGGGCCACTCACAAGGCCACAAGCACGCAGCTCACAAGGCAACAAGCGGGCCACTCGGAAGGCCACAAGCGGGCCACTCGGAAGGCCACAAGCGGGCCACTCACAAGGCCACAAGCGGGCCACTCGCAAGGCCACAAGCACGCAGCTCACAAGGCAACAAGCGGGCCACTCGGAAGGCCACAAGCGGGCCACTCGGAAGGCCACAAGCGGGCCACTCACAAGGCCACAAGCGGGCCACTCGCAAGGCCACAAGCGGGCCACTCGCAAGGCCACAAGCGGGCCACTCGCAAGGCCACAAGCGGGCCACTCACAAGGCCACAAGCGGGCCACTCACAAGGCCACAAGCGGGCCACTCACAAGGCCACAAGCGGGCCACTCACAAGGCCACAAGCGGGCCACTCGCAAGGCCACAAGCGGGCCACTCGCAAGGCCACAAGCGGGCCACTCGCAAGGCCACAAGCGGGCCACTCGGAAGGCCACAAGCGGGCCACTCGGAAGGCCACAAGCGGGCCACTCGCAAGGCCACAAGCGGGCCACTCGCAAGGCCACAAGCGGGCCACTCGCAAGGCCACAAGCGGGCCACTCGCAAGGCCACAAGCGGGCCACTCGGAAGGCCACAAGCGGGCCACTCGGAAGGCCACAAGCGGGCCACTCGGAAGGCCACAAGCGGGCCACTCACAAGGCCACAAGCACGCAGCTCACAAGGCCACAAGCGGGCCTCTCACAAGGCCACAAGCGGGCCACTCACAAGGCCACAAGCGGGCCACTCACAAGGCCACAAGCGGGCCACTCACAAGGCCACAAGCACGCAGCTCACAAGGCCACAAGCACGCAGCTCACAAGGCAACAAGCGGGCCACTCACAAGGCCACAAGCACGCAGCTCACAAGACAACAAGCAGGCCACTCACAAGGCCACAAGCGGGCCACTCACAAGGCCACAAGCACGCAGCTCACAAGGCAACAAGCGGGCCACTCGGAAGGCCACAAGCGGGCCACTCGGAAGGCCACAAGCGGGCCACTCGCAAGGCCACAAGCGGGCCACTCGCAAGGCCACAAGCGGGCCACTCGCAAGGCCACAAGCGGGCCACTCACAAGGCCACAAGCGGGCCACTCACAAGGCCACAAGCGGGCCACTCACAAGGCCACAAGCGGGCCACTCACAAGGCCACAAGCGGGCCACTCACAAGGCCACAAGCGGGCCACTCACAAGGCCACAAGCGGGCCACTCACAAGGCCACAAGCGGGCCACTCACAAGGCCACAAGCGGGCCACTCACAAGGCCACAAGCGGGCCACTCACAAGGCCACAAGCGGGCCTCTCACAAGGCCACAAGCGGGCCTCTCACAAGGCCACAAGCGGGCCTCTCACAAGGCCACAAGCGGGCCACTCACAAGGCCACAAGCACGCAGCTCACAAGGCCACAAGCACGCAGCTCACAAGGCAACAAGCGGGCCACTCACAAGGCCACAAGCGGGCCACTCACAAGGCCACAAGCGGGCCACTCACAAGGCCACAAGCGGACCACTCACAAGGCCACAAGTGGGCCACTCACAAGGCCACAGGCATGCAGCTCACAAGGCCACAAGAACGCAGCTCAGAAAGTCACAAGTGCACCACCGGGGAAGCCAAAGCGCACTGCTCATATACAGTTACATACGTTGAAAAAAAAAAAAGAAAAAAAAAAGATACAGGTCCATCAAGTTCACCCTTTATCCACCAGTTATACATTCTCTATCGCTAGATTATTTATTACCATGAAAAAGATTAGATTTTTTTAAATTATTTATTACCAATAATGTATTTGCTGTGAGAAAAGCATCCGATCCTTTTATAAATGCTGATAAAATCTGACATTACTACCTCTTTTGGTAGGGCAGTCCACAGTCTAATTGCTCCAACTGTAAAGAACCCCTTTCTATTTATGAAGATATAGAAAAAAAATACAAGGGAAATAACAGATGTATAACAGCATAAGCAATTATATCAATGTAGAGGTACGTGTAACCAGTAGTTAGATATATGGCATGTGATGGCTGAAATCCCAGACAGTCGTTGAATTAATACGTGAAAAAGGAAAAGAAGACCGACCCATAAATCAGAATACGCATTAAATATTGCAGCGCCAGTCCTTAATATTGAACAGACATGTATTTATACATATAAATGGGCTCAGGCGCCCCAAGTCAAGAAGCCAAAGCATGCACATCAAGAGGCCAAAGAGCGCACGTCAAGAGGCCAAAGGGCGCACGTCAAGAGGCCAAAGGGCGCACAGAGAGGCCAAAGCACGCACATCAAGAGGCCAAAGCGCGCACATCAAGAGGCCAAAGCGCGCACATCAAGAGGCCAAAGCGCGCACATCAAAAGGCCAAAGCGTGCACAGAGCAGAGTATGGATTCAATAGAAAGTCTAGAGACAAAACTTTAATCTAGTCTTTCATTGCATCCAAAAGAATATGATAGCAGACAGTCTAATCAGCTTATGAAATATTCTTAAAAGTTAAAGGCAGTCCTTTTTTACACAACGGATAATATTCATGTAATAAGTCCTTCCACAATCCCGCTCTCTGATCCTTGTACAATAAAAAGGCACAGCACGACTCGAGTAATTATTAGGAATTATGCTGAACCCAGGAAACCTCTCAGTACGAGGGAAAGAGGGCGCAGTTCCCGTTAGCCAGTTACTTGTAAGCAGTGAAACAAAGATTTGTCTGCTGATAAGAACCTCAGGCTGAGAGGACTATCAGTCAGAGAATATGCCAATTGCACCTAAAACCAAATTTAACCTCCTTGTTAAGAAAGACCTTTTTGACTCGCACGTTAACAAGGCCTTCAAAGCAGAACTGACCACGAGCAGCCGGGAAATCGGATACTACAGTAAGAATAGATGAGGCAGATCCTTTATCTCACAGGCTAGCAGATATGTCCGCAGTAGACTTCATGGTCCATAAATCATCTTTTCTGCTTCTAACGACAGATTCTAAAACATCTGAAGCAGGTGTCACCAGGTCATAGCATGCAGGACAGTGGTGGTCAACCAGACATATTGTTTGACTTTTTAAAATTGTTCATCTGGAAAAAAGGATCACAGTCATAAAAATCCCAGACACGTACTGTACGTACCCATGACAAACATATCCAGGTGACAAATAAGGGGCTAGAGAACTCTTATAAAGGTTTGGCTTGATCGCTCAGCCGGCACCTACCGTATATTGCCTAATTCTCTCATACACCGCAGCGCTGAGGTGGCCGAGCGCTCCAGGGCTCTCTAAGAGAACAAATGATCGGAAGTCCGAAACCGAACATGCCAAATCCTTCTGTCCCCCAACATCATCTGCTGGTGGACAGTCGAGATGTAAATATACACATTAAACTGTCGGCCGAACCTGTCAATATTTGGGTGGGTTCAGCTGACGTTAATTGATTAAGTAAGGGGGCATTAGGGGTATGCTTTCTACATGCTTGAGTGGGTTTCCTTGGGCATATGAGGCAGTAAGCTTAGGTCAGGAGACATGGAGATCAGGCTTGGTACTCATATTTGAGCACGGATCATATTTTACAAATGAGGGGAAACCGGCATAAGGCAGTTTTCACACTCCCGACATTCATGGCCAGAGTATCAAACGCGAAGTCTGGACTGGCCATAGGCCTGTGGACCTGAGCTCAACAGCTTATAAGTATTTATCAGACTGTTGACTTTGGATCAGAACCCGCAGCGAATCCGCATGTTGTGTTCCATATTGGACCATAAATAATGGAAATCTGAAACAGTCCTTATGTAGAGCATTATATTGAATCATTGGGTGGGATGCAGAGAAAAATGTGGTTAAAAACTTTTTTAATTTACATGGCCAACATGCCACAAACCAAAGTGGTAGTCTTAGTATTATTTGGGAAGATTTGAGAGCCCCAAAACGCACACATGGCCCTACATATCTAGTATATAATGAGAGCACTACATCAACATATTTGAGCGGAGTAATCCCTGTTGCTAAGTGCGGTGAGACTCGACAAACATTGCTTAATTAATTTTCATCACCGCGCAAGAGTATTGGGAAAAAAAAGCTACTATGTGGCACGGTGCCATGCTGCCATCCCAGACTGTGCACGACAAGAAGTTTCCCGCTGGGTATAAATATCAAAGGGCAGTTTGGTGACTGACTAGCCGTGCATGGTGTTTTCATAGGGCTGCTGCCACCGTCACACTGCCTACTTGACACGTGAACCCTAGAGATCAACCTGTCAGGGCTGCAGCACAGATCCGGATACGTTTACCAGAGGAATGCCAGCTGTCGGAGGGGATGGAACAGACGCCTCTTTCAGAGAAGAAATATACACAACTACAACCACAAGACCAACATTTCTGAGTCACAGAGCACTGCGAGCCAACCCGATTCTGTCATCCATGAGTAATGTGACCCTACAGAGGAATACACGTCCCTTTCATAGGCTACACCTGTACATACTGTAACAGGAAGCGTAGACACTTCTGAGCCTGTGCAGCAGGTATCACATCCAGGTCTGTGACGGCCACCCTGAGTGCCATACATCTGGTGTACAGGGTGGCATAGTGAGCCTTTTATAATGCCCAATGGTTCCTGGCTGGCAAGAAGAATCCCACATGGCTCTCGTCACCGTGCCCGAGCAGGAGAAAGGCGACGCTGTTTATATACTCATTATGGGGAAGTGGCTCTCACAACCCAGTACATATTGAAGAGTAACATGTGAACCACGAAGCAATGAAAGATCACAGGGAATATTATGTTTCTTACTATGGGCATAGACCTGAAGTGTCAGTTTTGCGGCTTTTTGTCACTTTTGGGAGGTGTGGATTACATGTATGCTTTGTGTACAGTACATGTTTTACTAAAGTTAGTTTTATTCCCCAAAAATGTTTGCTGCATTTTTGCAGCTTTATTTTTTTTTTTACATATAGTGTACTTACTTCCATGTAATTTAGCCTCTATCTTGATTCCAAGCTCAAATGCCACATTTTATTCTTCCATGCTCTGCTATCAATCTCATAAGGCACTATCACACGAGGACATGAGTGGCAATAGACAGTACCAGTTTCATCAGCTGGGAAGACAATATGATTATCCTCTACACTACAATCCCATAAATAAGCTATTACAATTATCCAGTCAGGAAGGCTGAACTGTGATCTCCTACATTATAACTGTGCCAGGAACTGTACAGTTATCATCACCATCTGTGATAGGAGTTTCCATCTTCCTCCAGCGGAGGACTTCAGTGATGCCACCCCTGCAATGTCATAATGCAGTAAGTTTTGGTGAACCCCTTCAGAGACAAAAAAAACCCATGTATTTAACACGGAACGGGGAGTGACTAAATCAGGTAATACTAGCTGAAATATATATCTATCATCTATCTATCTATCTATCTATCTATCTATCTATCTATCTATCTATCTATCTATCTATCTATCGGAACTGGTGACAGAATGAATTAAAAAAATAACCAGTGCCCAAAGAATTTTGGAAGGTGTAGTTTCCAAAAATCTGCACAGCAACAAGTACAAGTCAACAATATTGTAGATATGTTAACATGTTGTATGAGAGGACGACAGTTTAGGAAGCATTAAAGGAATTACAGAACAGGTGAATTCAACAGGTAAAAATACCCATGCCCACATCAACTACGTGCAACAAATCATCTCCTAGCTAGCGAGGCTGACTTACTGATGAGCAGTGGAAAGACCCTTACTGCCTCAAAGCCAGAAAAAGCTGCAGTTTCTTCCCGATGAGCTCAAATGTAAATCACAACTGACTCAAGGAATGACACGACGCATTACTAGCCACATTACTAAGCAGTGAGCTAATGATGATGTGGCAAGAACATACAGAAGGAGCTGTGCACAAGGAACTTTCATGAGATCGATAAGACATATGAGACGGGATAGATAGCAAAACAGATGAGGACAGATAGAGGGGGAGATATTAAAGGAGTTTTCACAAGTTCAATCTTCAGCTAATTACTCCCCTGGTTCCTGGCTGACTGTTTGCCGAGAGGGTTGGAGGAGAGAGGGACTGCTCCTGAGGATTGACAATTTGGACAAGTGGCATGGTAGAGCCAATGGCCTGAACTGGGATCTTTCCGATGCTGTCAATAGAGACAGCTGTGCCTCTTCAGCATCAGAAGAGGTCAGTGATACTGAAGCTGCCGGATCCAGTTATCCAGCTAACTTTAGTGCTGTTGGGTTTTTTCCTCCAACAGCTTTTGGCTTGATCTCAAGCCATGATAACCTGATGGATGAATGATCAGTAGGTAGATTGATCTTGTGCAAGGACTGGATAGGTCCACCAGCGTCTTCTCCGCCGTTATCTTGATTGTATCACGTCATCAAGGTTGCTGGTCTTCCTCTTCACCGTATTCCTTCAATTCTTCTGACCATGATGTCCTTCTCCAGAGAGTGATCTCTTCGTATGATCTGCTTGGTGATCATTGCTTTGAGTGATATGTCTGGCTTCATTTGTTCCAAAATTGTTGTGTTTTTTTTTTGTTCTTCTTCACATCCATGGTATTGATAACATCCTTCTCCAGCACCACATTTTGATTCTTCTTCTGTCTTATTTCTTTGTTGTCCATGTATCTCATCAGTATGTTACCATAGAAAAGACCAAACTATATACGAGCTGTGTCTTTGTCACTCGTGAAATGTTCCTTGATTAGAAGACCTTGTCCAGTAACTTCATTGTTGATTTGCCCAAAGATATTATTCCATTGACTTCTGGTGTCGTCGCTTACAAGATCTTTAACAAAGGGTCGGTAAACTCTGAGCTCTTTGATTGGGAAATCAGCCACCTCTGATAGACTAGCCATGGCTGATATTATAGGCACCTAACCTAAAAGCACTTTGCAATTATACCCATTTAAGATCATGAGACCCTCTTTTTAAATACATAAGTCAGACAGCTGTGATCGATATAGACAAACAATGGGAAATAAGTCTGACTTTTTATTCACTCATAGGTTAAGAACAATGTTTTGACACTACCGAGCTTTTCTATTTATCCAATATCACATAAATTAGACAAATGAGTGGACAGATTGTTCTCACAACTATTCACAAACCGTACATGCTTCCCCTCTGTCTCGATAAATTACATCACAAGAACTGAAGAGAATAGATAAAAACAAACGTGAGAAAATCTTCGCTGTGATGAATAAACCTGATCATACATTTCAGTAATACATAAATCATTTTTTTGTGAGGTTGCAACCTCTGTAACACACGATAAAACTGCCTGGCCCACTGTATACAGCAATACAGCGTCAGTTTTGGGGCAGGAGATTTTGAAAAATTCTAGTGTTATAGAAATCATTTTGAATGACGCACAGATTTCCAAAAACTTGTAACTAAAAATACATGAAGATAAACTTATAACTAAATGATAAACTTTTTATATGAAAGTTTGCGTTTCTCCGAAAATAAGACTGGGTTTTTAAATTAAATTTTGCTCCAAAAATGGGTTAGGACTTATTTTCAGGGGATGACAACCATCCACATTTATTCTTAAACCAAAAAAAACAAACATTTATTCAAATATGATCATGTCATCATACACACACAATGCGCATACATATACACACACTCATGTATGCACACATACACATATATACATACACGTGTATATACAGGTCCTTCTCAAAAAATTAGCATATAGTGTTAAATTTCATTATTTACCATAATGCAATGATTACAATTAAACTTTCATATATTATAGATTCATTATCCACCAACTGAAATTTGTCAGGTCTTTTATTGTTTTAATACTGATGATTTTGGCATACAACTCCTGAAAACCCAAAAAACCTGTCTCAATAAATTAGCATATTTCACCCGTCCAATCAAATAAAAGTGTTTTTTAATAACAAACACAAAAACCATCAAATAATAATGTTCAGTTATGCACTCAATACTTGGTCGGGAATCCTTTGGCAGAAATGACTGCTTCAATGCGGCGTGGCATGGAGGCAATCAGCCTGTGACACTGCTGAGATGTTATGGAGGCCCAGGATGCTTCAATAGCGGCCTTAAGCTCATCCAGAGTGTTGGGTCTTGCGTCTCTCAACTTTCTCTTCACAATATCCCACAGATTCTCTATGGGGTTCAGGTCAGGAGAGTTGGCAGGCCAATTGAGCACAGTAATACCATGGTCAGTAAACCATTTACCAGTGGTTTTGGCACTGTGAGCAGGTGCCAGGTCGTGCTGAAAAATGAAATCTTCATCTCCATAAAGCATTTCAGCCGATGGAAGCATGAAGTGCTCCAAAATCTCCTGATAGCTAGCTGCATTGACCCTGCCCTTGATGAAACACAGTGGACCAACACCAGCAGCTGACATGGCACCCCACACCATCACTGACTGTGGGTACTTGACACTGGACTTCAGGCATTTTGGCATTTCCTTCTCCCCAGTCTTCCTCCAGACTCTGGCACCTTGATTTCCGAATGACATGCAAAATTTGCTTTCATCAGAAAAAAGTACTTGGGACCACTTAGCAACAGTCCAGTGATGCTTCTCTGTAGCCCAGGTCAGGCGCTTCTGCCGCTGTTTATGGTTCAAAAGTGGCTTTACCTGGGGAATGCGGCACCTGTAGCCCATTTCCTGCACACGCCTGTGCACGGTGGCTTTGGATGTTTCCACACCAGACTCAGTCCACTGCTTCCTCAGGTTCCCCAAGGTCTGGAATCGGTCCTTCTCCACAATCTTCCTCAGGGTCCGGTCACCTCTTCTCGTTGTACAGCGTTTTCTGCCACATTGTTTCCTTCCAACAGACTTACCATTGAGGTGCCTTGATACAGCACTCTGGGAACAGCCTATTTGTTGAGAAATTTCTTTCTGGGTCTTACCCTCTTGCTTGAGGGTGTCAATGATGGCCTTCTTGACATCTGTCAGGTCGCTAGTCTTACCCATGATGGGGGTTTTGAGTAATGAACCAGGCAGGGAGTTTTTAAAAGCCTCAGGTATCTTTTGCATGTGTTTAGAGTTAATTAGTTGATTCAGAAGATTAGGGTAATAGGTCGTTTAGAGAACCTTTTCTTGATATGCTAATTTATTGAGACAGGTTTTTTGGGTTTTCAGGAGTTGTAGGCCAAAATCATCAGTATTAAAACAATAAAAGACCTGACAAATTTCAGTTGGTGGATAATGAATCTATAATATATGAAAGTTTAATTGTAATCATTACATTATGGTAAATAATGAAATTTAACACTATATGCTAATTTTTTGAGAAGGACCTGTATACACACACACTACACATACACATGTATGCACACACTACACCTAGTACATACCAGCCTGTCTCCTCTTCAGTAGACTCCTGCAGCTAAAGGACCTTTGGTAACATCATCGTTACATGACTATGATGTCACCAAAGGTCCTTAAGCAGTCTTAATCTCAGAATAGAAACGATGGGAATCTTTAAGATTTGGGACCCTGGAAAATTGCCCGATCCTCCCCTAACATGGCCCTGCAAACCTGCCTGTCTCCTCTTTCGTTCCTCTAAACTCCTGCAGGTATAGGTATTTTGGTGACATCATGGTTACATAACTGTGATGTCACCAAAGGTCCTAAAGCCCTTTTAAGCTCGAAATGGAAATTCTGGAGGCCCTTAAGAGTGAAGGCCCTGGAAAACTGACCAGTTTGCCTCCCCCCTCCCAAACACTGGTCCTGACTGTAACCAGGGATTATTTTTTGAGTAGAGCTTATATGCAAAGCATACTCAAAAGTCCTGTAAAATCATACTAGGACTTATTTTCTGGCTAGGTCTTATTTCTGACGAATTTTCTTAAAGGCCAAATAAACCTCATGAAGGACATCTATAATGTATGGTTAGCTGAAGAGACACAGATTCCAGCTATGTAATTATTATCGCTCCACTACCCTGTAGTAAGCCGGCATATACAGTAGCTTATCTTTTTCATTGTATTGAATCCCCCAAAACTTTTCAAGCCAGCCATACAAATTAGATGGCTGTCAGCTGCATGATGCTCATTCGTATAGTTTGGCCGATAGCCATCTTGGCCGCCTTTCCCATACACAGGTGCCCTTGTTTGACTGAAAGCTCCTGTGCTCACTACAAGAAAACCTCTGACCGGCATCTCTGCTGGCAGCTTAGCTTTTGGAGAAAAAAGTTGGACATGCCTGATAGACATCTCCCCCCAACGATCAGTTGGCCGGTGCCCCCATACACAGAGCGTCGTCAGAACCCATTGATATTGGTAGGTTTGTCTGATATTAGTTTAACGCATATAGAGGGGCTTAAGCTCAGAGAAGTAGTCCATCTGGACTTTTAGAAGCTCATTTGAGCATATACAGTATAGCCCATTTTCCGGTTTATTGTGCGAGTTCCGAGATAATTACATTGTTGTCTTCACGTTCTTCAGCTATCCACACAGAATATTTTAGGGCTGTTTTCCAAAAGGTGGAAAAAAAAAAGTTTCCTCATAAGAATCCCTTTAAGTCTATTCTTAATTTGTGTTTTATTTATTTTTAAAATTTACCATCTGTATCTTGTTTTTTTTAAATTTTGGCATCTGTGCCCCATCAACACCTGGAGATCTGTCTGTGGCAAACACTAGTGCAGAACTCTTTAATGAGCGCCTACTCCTCTAATTATCTCCTGGCCCCCAAGGAGCCTCAGCCTGAATCCACAAGGTGCTCCGTTATCCAAATATACACAGTTTTGAAAACAGTCCGTATTATGGGTTTTTGCGACTCCGTGAAAAGGACAAAAGGCAAATTTACAACATTACTCGTGGGCATTTTCATTTTCAAGCAGGCCGAGGAGGTTTAAGGATGGTATTAAATGTAGCATGACAATGGAAGCGATGCTCAGAAAAAGTCCCACTAATTAGCAGTGGAAAGCAGAAAGCAATTATCAGGCTGTTCCATCAGAATTATATATTCATGCATTAAAGATGCAATGGCCCCACACACTGAACTGCCATCTGCCGGTACGAATAATGCACCGTGCAATGAGGCCGCATTTTAATTTTTCTGTTTACAAATAACTAATTATGAAACGCACTAAATAATTGTCATCACCCTGAGCAGACCCATCATTCCTTGCTGCTTTTTCATCAACTAGGAATTGTACTTCAGCTGAATTAATGTATTGTACCTGTTCCCACTTCAACTGCATGATCGAGGTGAAATCGCCTGGTTAGTATAGCAAATCTTCACGACCCCAAACCATCTGTTCACAGACATGTTCGTCTATGTCACCAAAGTGCCTCTTCAAAGAGGACTTGAACTCTAGTACCACCTATTGAAGTTGGAATCCTAAAAGTCAATATTAACCCTTTAAAGGGACTGTCAGTGAAAAATGACTGTTGAAACAAAAGTACAGGTGCATCATGGTGTGGCTAATCATTTAACTACACCTTCCCACCTGCTTGGCTTCCATCTACCTCCGCCCTTCTCTGGCTCTATGACGCCACAGATGTCAATCAAAGAAGAGAGGGGTACAGACAGAGGGAAAACAAACAGGTGGGAAGGTGTATATAAATGACTGGCTACACCATGGTGCACCGAGCGCCTGTGCTTGGTTTCAACAGACATTCTGTGCCGACAGAGACCCTTTAACGACCTCTGCCAGATGACTTCGGATAAAAGCCAAACCAGAATCTCAATTTACAGACGTGATGTTTCTGGGTGTAAAATGACATCTGATTTGGCTGTATGGGATGCCTCGGACTGGGTTTGAAGGGGTAACTTTTCTCCTTATGGAGTCTGATATGCCAGTATGAAGAGACTTATAGGCCATGCAATGCTCCTCTGGGTAACTAAATAATGCCTCTTCAGAGAGGAAGAGGACTAGAACTCACTCCGCGAAACGTGTTTTTGTCTGTTCACATGATTCCATGTCTTCTCACATATGTTGTCCATGTCAGAGAGAAGTAGAGTGGTGCAAGTGTGGGACCAAGTTCCTATGATGATGGTAATACAACTTCATCGGATTTTCTTACCAGTTTCTCCTTATGCATTATATTTGTTTTTTTTACCAACCTGTCTATTGCACCCCTGCACCCCGCGTAAAAATAATTTTGAAGGTTTATAAAGTCCTACTTTAATCAACGAGCTCTGAATGGTCAGATGAGCATCTCCAGACCATGCTCAGCATCTGATGTGAGCCTACTAACGCCTCCCGCTCTGCCCTTGACCGATATGGATGATGTCCCATACGTCATTCTCACAGCAGTGCAAATATTGTGTTTGCCCCGCTGGTTAGAAGACACGTGCAAGCGCAATTTGCTCTGCTCCTGTGCCGATCTACCGTAAGATCTTCCAAGGCATGGTCCATATTCTACACCTGGAAGGAAGACAACGCCACCATTGTTAGTCTTCACAACTCTAGTTGTACATTCTGAACACAAAAAGGGCCAGATCTCCCTTTATAACAATATTTCACATAGATTTGTTATATATAATGAGATCTATTTCAATCCGGTTTTCTTATAAATTGCTGTTACTATACCAGAACGCTCACGTTTTGTGTCACTGACTTGCCTTTTTGTGAAGTGATGACTTCTTCAAGAACAGGCAATGAGAAGATGTAAGGAGCAGCTACAATCAATAGTCATTTGTAGATCTAGTGAAAGCTTTGAAAAGAATCCAATGGCCTTTGTATAATACACAAGCATTTACTTAGAGGATCGTCATGACTCAAACACATTCTCATTAAGAAATAGCACTGAGCTGGCAGCGCTGCACCCGGCCGATTAATCATTGTGTTTTAACTACCTGTATAAAATTAGACACTGAATACAGTTACCTGATCGAAGATACATTGTGCAATACACATTCAAAGTCTGGGACTTTTGGCTTGGAATTGAAAAATCTTATAAGAAAGAAAGAAAAGGGCATTCCAATCTTTAGGATATGCCATCACTTCCTGATCACTGGGTCACCACCAGTCTTGGCTGCAGCACTGAGGCTCCCTTCACAATCTTTCCATTTGTAGTGGCACTTCCAACCTTAATTTACAGACTCGATGAAAGGCCGCCCCACCCAGAGGTCAGATCTCAACTGATGGGATATCCTACCAATATTACATTATAATATGGAAAGCTCCCCTTAAATGGGCAATATCAGTAGGGCAAGCCTTGCCAATATGAACTATTGGGGGGGGGGGTCCTCATATCAGTGGCTGTCAAGTCTGGCATGTCCATATGTTACAGAGATAGTCATGGATTTAAATGGCCATCATACTACCATGCTCCAGCAATGGCTAGAAGACCTTTCCCCAGAGATCTCGCTCATGATGATCACCACACTAAGGGTGCACTTAGTCTCAGACGTCCGTGTTTGAGATCGGACCACAATGCATGAACTGGCCACAGGTCTCCCGACCGTAGCGTGACAGCTTCATATATTTCTCGGACACTCTCACGCTCAGGTCAGGAGACCCGTGGCCAGTCTGTGAACTGAAGTCCGATCTCAGACAGATTTGCACGAAGGTCTGAATGCACCCCAAGAGCTGTCAAAATGGACAACTAGTTGAAAAGCCAACCTGACGTCTTTAGTGGCTAGAGAATAACAGCTATTGAAATGAGCAGAAAACAAACCAAAAAGTGATCTGCAAAAAAGAAAACCACTTGTCCAGCTTTGTATTACCCCAAATAATCTGACAAGCATCCAAAGACCTAAACCACCAATTCCAATGGCAGAATTCTCAGTATCTGAATTCCCTTGCTCTTCAAAATATTAATTTTGGTTCTGCTGAATATAAAATAAAATGTGCAATTATACAAGTCCGAACGTCTGTCAAATATAAGACTATGGATGATGAGTGAACTGCAGGCGGTCTAAGAAATTTAAACCCGCTATTGGGAGGACCATCAATAAGTATAGCCAAAACCGCAAAAATAATTATTGGTATAGAATATCTCAATAATAAAAAAACAACGTATTTTACAAGGAGCAGTTTCAAACTTCAATGTTTGGCTTCCTGAAAGATTTTGTGATATCCAAAAATAGCAAAAATTGTGCTATACAGTTAACATATAGTAACAAATCCAGGTCAACTGGTGGCTATGCAACATGGTTGTGTTTTGATCTGCTGCAGTGTCTCCTCATTTTAGCTACTGTCACGTAATGGTAAAAGCGTAGCGTTTCAGAACCTCAATGGGACCATATATGATGCTTTTTCTTACCTTCCTCCTCTTCAATAGATGCCGGGATGTCTCTAGTTGAGCCAATCACTTTAGAGAAGCTACTGGAAAAAGCAGAAAATATTCTACGATGAAAGAGTCCACGTTGACCAGAATCCAAAGAATGAATTCTCCGCATTGAAGGATGCCTATGGCTGCTCGTCCATGGTGGTGGACCAGATGGTTCGGATGAGGACCTCTCAAAAGTAACCCTCTTGACTGGTCTACTAAGGGGTGATGTTCCTCTGTTTATCTCCAGGGTTCTTCCTAAACTGGAGACCTTGTGGCGAGTATAGAGTTTACGTGTGAAGATAAACTCAGGTTCTTCTTCATCTTGTGGAGCAACTGGATGATGGTTAGGCGGGTTATCATAATCTGTCCTAAAGTTGAGTCTTGAAACAGATTGGCTTCTCCTTTCAAGAGTTTTTCCAAAGAAAGGATGTCGGAGAAAAGCTGGCTTTGACCGTACGCGATAATGCCAATGATAATTGTGTAATCCATTAGGTTCTTTTTTGGGTTCCACTCCAACTGGTGCGGATATGGATCGTTCAAGTACAACATGACCCGAAAGCCTCTTTTTTCTGAACAGGTTTATCCGTTCCATACTGTTAATTATATATTTTTTATGTTGCTGTCTCTTCTTGCTTAATGTACAAGTCAAGTTCCCCAAACTTTAAAATCCATTGTACTGTAGAAAATGAACATCCAGCTTAGGAGAGACTGGAGCGATGTGTCCCGGAGCCGAGCACCAGTAGCAGCACTCACCAAGTGCCGTGAACCCACGCCGTCTCTCTGCACTAATGAAACACCGGCCTATATGAACTATCACTTCCTCAACAAACCTTTTCTTTTTAAAAGGTCTACAGGAAATGAGTACAAAGAAAATGCAGAACCACTGACAGTCATGCGAAACCTAGCTCAGTTCGGCATTATGTGAAAATCTATGGCAATAAAAAAAAAATAGTTTTCAAGCTGAAAACAGACACTAAAATTAACTTACTGTTGTTCCATCGAGTTGTATGAAAAAGAAAGGTTAGAACAACACAAAGAAGTGACACCTAATAACATACGGAAAATGTATTAACGCCAAGAATAGTAGGTTGGCTGATAAAAGATCAGATCTACATGCCGTGTGAAGAGGAGGACGTTCCAGATATCGCATAAAAACGCTACAAAAAATATAAAATTCCACAGCTGTTCTAAAGAAGATCTGTCAGATTAATATGCTGCTTTATGCAAGGGAAACAAGTCTGGTTTGGCTACTATGAGCACGGACTAGTAGTTGAAATCTGCTGCACTTTCATAGGACAGTATTTTAGGTCAACCGGTGTGCCGCCTGAGCGGTTCTGCTGATGGCAGTCGGACCTCCACAAATCTATAGGTTATCACCTAGTAACTTCTCTGCCCTGGACAAATCCCTTTACATGATCCACCCTTAATAGGACAGGGGATAACTGAAAAGCTTGTTACAACCCCTCTAATATTCGGAGGTACCTTAGGGGACGGTTTGTTAATATAAATGGACAGAAGTATAATTCAGAGTGTGCGGCTTTCTGTACTGGCCACAGTTTAGGTCACAAACTTAAAATGAAAGCAATTTTTGCAAAGTTTGAATCTACATAAAGAAGCAACTTTGGCAGAACTGGTATTTTTGTCTTCCTATTTTTAAACTGAATTTTCCTTATTTTATAGGTCATATCTGCTTTCAGAATTCTGGTTGCCGTTGGAAACTGAGAAGGGTTATGCTTTCGCTGTCAGACAACTTCACACTATTGATGTAACTGCTGTAGCTCCCACAATGCATTGCTCTTGGAATCCGAAAATTACTTTGCTCATGAATGGATAGGAAAAAAAAATGTAACAAAAAAATTGGTGAAGGATAAGATGCAAAAATTTGTTACAAATTGCTCAAAATTTGATGAAATTTTACTACCTGTCCTCTATTAAAACCTGTAGAAAAGCATTGTGCTGCCTTCACCACCCAATAATAGCTTACAAATACTTTTGGTGCATATATCAGTGCAATATGTCCAGGAACATTATAAATTCTCATGCTCTGTCACTTGTCATCTACTGTTTTTCAGTAGGCAGTTTCTGTTCATCAGTATTCTGACAGTATTAAAGGTGCTGGAACTTACTTTCCCTCACTTTGCAGCATCCAGTGCTCTTGCTAAGGTCTAATATTTTGCCTGTCTTGAACTGAAAGCTCCACCTTTAGCAGAAGATCAGGAGATGAGAAATTAAGACCAACCTCTGATAGTTGGGAGAGCAGAAAAAGAGAGATTAAGACCCGTCTCTAACAGGAGCATAGAGAATAAGACAACCTCTAACAGGAGTGCAGGAGCAGAGAATAAAATCTGCCTCTGATATGAGAGCAGAGAGAGTAAGACCCGCCTCTAACAGTTAGGAGAGCAGGAACACATAGAATAAGACCCGCTTCTAACAGATAGGAGAGCAGGAGCACAGAGAATAAGACCCATCTCTAATAGTTAGGAGAGCAGGAGCACGGAGAATAAGACCCACCTCTAAGGCTACTTTCACCCTAGCGTCGTACGATGCACGACGAATTGCGTCGTTGTGACGTACTGACGCTAGCAGTGAATGCGCAGCACAACGGGGCAGCGGATGCTGTTTTTCAACGCATCCGCTGCCCCATTGTGAGGTGTAGGGAGGCGGGGGCAGAGTTCCGGCCGCGCATGCGCAGTCGGAAATGCTGGACACGACGCACCAAAAAACGTTACATGCAACGTTTTTTTGGTGGCGACGGTCCGACGCAACATGACGCAACCGTCGCACTGCGTCGCTAATGCAAGTCTATGGAGAAAAAAACGCATCCTGCAAGCACTTTTGCAGGATGCGTTTTTTCAACAAAACGACGCATAGCGACGTGCAGTGCACGACGCTAGTGTGAAAGTAGCCTAACAGTTAGGAGAGCAGGAGCACATAGAATAAGACCTGCCTCTAACAGTTAGGAGAGCAGGAGCACAGAGAATAAGACCTGCCTCAAAGGCCGGCGTCACACATGCGAGTTTTACGGACGTAAGAGCGCAGAAACTACGTCCGTAAAACTCGCATTACATACGGCACAATTATTCTCAATGGGGCTGCTCCTATTAGCCGTATATTACGGTTCAGTATTATACGGCTTTCTACGGCCGTACAAAATCGCAGCATGCTGCGTTTGTCAGCGTATTGCGCAAAACAATCGCTAATGAAAGTCTATGGGGGCGAGAAAAATACGGATTCCACACGGACCAGCAGTGTGACTTGCGAGAAATACGCAGCGGTGTTAGTGAAAAGTCGGTAATTCAATTGCCGGCTTTTCATTTCTCCTGCACAAACCCGACATGATATGAGACATGATTACATACAGTAAACCATCTCATATCCCCTTTTTTTTTGCATATTCCACACTACTAATGTTAGTAGTGTGTATGTGCAAAATTTCAGCGCTGTAGCTGCTGAAATAAAGGGTTAAATGGCGGAAAAAATTGGCGTGGGCTCCCGCGCAATTTTCTCCGCCAGAGTGGTAAAGCCAGTGACTGAGGGCAGATATTAATAGCCAGGAGAGGGTCCATGGTTATTGCCCCCCCCCCCCCCCCCGTGGCTAAAAACATCTGCCCCCAGCCACCCCAGAAAAGGCACATCTGGAAGATGCGCCTATTCTGGCACTTGGCCACTCTCTTCCCACTCCCTGTAGCGGTGGGATATGAGGTAATGAAGGGTTAATGCCACCTTGCTATTGTAAGGTGACATTAAGCCAGATTAATAATGGAGAGGCGTCAATTATGACACCAATCCATTATTAATCCAATTGTTGGAAAGGGTTAAAAAAAACACACACACACATGATTTAAAAGTATTTTAATGAAATAAACACAGCGGTTGTTGTAATAATTTATTGTTCTCGCAATCCATTTGCAGACCCTCGCTTGGAAAAATAATAAACGCACAAGATACATACCTTCTGGTGAACCGTCTCGTCCCACGAGGTAATCCATCTGAAGGGGTTAACTAATATTACAGGCAGGAGCCCTGCAAATGCAGCTGTGCTCCGTGCCTGTAATTCCCCGGCGAATGAATGAAATGTAGGTCATTGACCTACATTTCCTTCAGTCGCGGTGATGCGCCCCCTGGTGGATGTCCTCATATGACCTGGAGCGTGGGAAAAAGTTCCCAGGCTGCAGTTCATGAGAACATCCACCAGAGGGCGCCTCACCGTGACTCAATGTAAATACAGATCCTGCTTTCCTTTCAGCACCCGGGGGATTACAGGCACGAGCGAGTGGTTTATCGCAGCTCCTGCCTGTAATATTAGTTAACCCCTTCAGATGGATTACTTCGTGGGACGTGATCTGACATCAGAGGGTATGTATCTTGTGCGTTTATTATTTTGCCAAGCGAGGGTGTTCCTGATGGATTGAGAGAGCAATAAAATTCTAAAACAACCGCTGTGTTTCTTTCATTAAAATACTTTTAAATCATGTGTGTGTGTGTTTTTTAACCCTTTCCAACAATTGGATTAATAATGGATAGGTGTCATAATTGACGCCTCTCCATTATTAATCTGGCTTAATGTCACCTTACAATAGCAAGGTGGCATTAACCCTTCATTACCCCATATCCCACCGCTACAGGGAGTGGGAAGAGAGTGGCCAAGTGCCAGAATAGGCGCATCTTCCAGATGTGCCTTTTCTGGGGTGGCTGGGGGCAGATGTTTTCAGCCACGGGGGGGGGGGCAATAACCATGGACCCTCTCCTGGCTATTAATATCTGCCCTCAGTCACTGGCTTTACCATTCTGGCGGAGAAAATTGCGCGGGAGCCCACGCCAATTTTTTCCGCCATTTAACCCTTTATTTCAGCAGCTACAGCGCTGAAATTTTGCACATACACACTACTAACATTAGTAGTGTGGAATATGCAAAAAAAAAAGGGGATATGAGATGGTTTACTGTATGAAAACCATGTCTCATATCCTGTCGGGTTTGTGCAGGAGAAATGAAAAGCCGGCAATTGAATTACCGGCTTTTCACAGATATCGCGCTGAATGAAATATAAATACAGAATATATATATATGTGTCTCAATGACATATATATATATATATATATATATATATATATATATATATATATATATATATACACACTGTATATATGTTTTTCCTAACATTTGAGCACATAAATCCATTAGATGTCGGTTTTGCAAGCCTGCGCAAAAATCTCGCAGTACGGATGCCATACGGATTACGGAGGATGCCATGCGCAAAATACGCTGACACACCCTGACTACGGATCAATTTTTTGGGAACATTTCTCCGTATTACGGCTGTAGTACGGACGTATAATACGTGGCGTATTGTCTTACGCCAAGTGTGACTCCAGCCTAACAGTTAGGAGAGCAGGAGCACAGAGAATAAGACCCGCCTCTAACAGGAGAGCAGGAGCACAGAGTCTACTACTTCCTGTAATGCACGTTGGTGTCTCTGCTGATGCACAACCCCTTGTTTGTAATGGAGATGAAATGGGCATTCAGGAACAATTTTAATTAACTGTTAGGAAGTAATAGTACAGCTTGTTTTCCGCTTGAATCTTATAGCCATTATTTACTAGATAAAACATTTTATACCCATTGCCAACTCTGTTCAATCATTATACATCCCTGGATGTCTTATACAATTCGAAGAGCACTCTCATCATGCGCACAGCCACCTATTCATGCTACATCTCAATAGCCTTAAATCAGTAGACAACTATTGTACTCACATTTTAAATAAAAGCATGGAAGTATCTCGGGTGGGGTTCTTCACGTCTGACCTCAATTACCCGCACTGTACCACAATGGGAAATATGTGCGCTTGCAATTTTAATTCAGAGCATATGTCTGCACTTCATTTTCTAGGACACTGTTCAATGTTGATTAATTGTTAATCTTTTATTCAAAGCCAATTTTCAATTATAAATGAAAACCTATATTGCTGGCAGAAACAAACTGATAAAAAATACAATGATAAAAGAGCTTGCAGACCGAGGTGCTGTACGTAACAGGAAAGAGCAAACAGCACAATCACAAGACTCCTAGGAGCCTGGCGTCTTCTCGATGGAGAAAGGTACAGGGTAATGAAAGACAAATGGACATTTACATGACTTTGTTCTGCCTGAATGCAAAGAGCATTTCTTAAAACATAGGTGAATACATTTACTGACTCTACGCTGAAAACTGCTGCTATAATAACACTACAATAAAAAGCAATCGGGTCCTACAGGAAATATATTCTCTTAAAGGGGTGGTCTAACAAAGACCATCTTTATTTTTAAGCATTGGAAACTTATTGGAACCCCATCAATGAACCTCTGCTGCTTCTGGAGAAAGCTGCATTTGGCCATACCTGAGCCTGTTATGTACAGGAGAAATGTAGTAACAAATGGGAAGAACCACTAACAAAATGTATGACCTATCTAGCGGACAAATATGTGATAAATACACGCTGGGGGTCCCAAGTGTCTCAGTAACCAACAGAAACAGGCAAGCACCGTACTATGTAATCTCCATTTGTCCCACATGCATTGCAATGGAACACCATCAACCTCCTCGGAGAGAGGAGGGAGAGAGAAAGAGAAAGAAAAAGAGAAAGAAAGAAAGAAAGAGAAAGAAAGAAAGAAAGAAAGAAAGAAAGAAAGAAAGAGAAAGAAAAAGAGAAAGAAAGAAAAAAGAGAAAGACAGAAAGAGAGAGAAAGAGAGACAAAGTGTCCCTATCTCCATGTTATTCTACCAATCGCTTTGGCAATGCCAACATGTACTTAATCCTGCCAATTAGGCCCATTTGAATTGAAAGAAAGAGAGAATGATGGACAGAAAGAGTAAAAAAGAAGGAGAGATTGAAATGGAGAGTAAAAGAATGAAAAACAGAAAAAGAAAGAAAAAAAGAAAAAAAAAAGAAAGAGTAAGAAAGAAAAAGAAAGAGTAAGAAAGAAAAAGAAAGAGAAAAAAAGAAAAAGACAAAAAAGGAGGAAAAAACAAAACAAAACAAAAAAGAAAATAAATTAAAAAAAGGTAGGCTGCTGCACTTTGGCTGACAATGGGTCTCCTGCTGTTCATGGCTAGGAGCACACGGACAGTCGTGTTTTCAGTAAAGGTGGCACTTGCTCAGAGGACGGTGATATAGAGGGTCGGACTGGTGCACTGGGCACTCGGCCATGCCAGGGGTGCATCGATCGCCACATTTGCATAAGAGCAAAAGATCATTTTCTGCATAAGCAAGTCAGAGAAATCTACACTACATGCATGATTTCTTTTTATAGAGGCCAAGTGTCTTATGACTGAATAGTTTATTGTAAGATTAAATAGGAGGGAGAAGACTTTCTTAATAATTTAGCAGACATTATGTAACCAAAATTTATGGAATTTGAATGAGTAAACCATTTTACATACATAATTTCCCACGTACAGGAAAGTGTGACCTTCTGTACTTTACCATTAGTCTATTTCTGGTGGAGGCTTATTATTCCCCAAGTACAGCCGGATAATCCCCTGACAGTGCAGAGAGCTCCTAGACTCTATTATGTCACATTAATATTTAATGAGACGTATAGCGAGAATGTACTGGACAGCACCAGAGAGGGGACGACTTCTGCACAGACCCGAGATTTATATCCTTATCCTCATCTGCGAAAATAGAATTCAATTAGGGATTTTTCTAATGAAGTCAAGCTTACTGTCATTAATAGGGATTTGTAATCATTCACGGTAATTAAATATTATAAAGAGCTAACATTTTGAGCAAAAGTTTTTGGCAGGTGTGGAAAAAAATGCTGCAAAGTAAGAATGCTTTTAAAAACAAAAGTTTTAATAGTTCATTTTTATCAATTAAAAATGAAAAGTGAATGAACAAAAGAGAAATCAAAATCAAATTTGCTGTGACCACACTTTGCCTTCAAAACAGCATCAGTTCTTCTAGGTACTTGCACCAGCCATTCAGAGGTTAATGGTGGGGAGGGGTAAAGAAGATTATGCTAGGACTTGCCACCTTCTTGCAGTCTTTAAAAATGGGGTAACCTAGCGTGTTTCTCCAAATAAATCTTTGATTAGAAATGGCTGGTACACCGGAGTGTTTTTGGGTGATTTTTTGACATTTTGGGTCTCTATTTAACCTCTAAGATTTATTTAGGCCAAATGAAAATGATTTTTTCTGTTTCAAATTATTATTTTTTACTTTCATGATAAGTAATAGAAGGTGTAAATGTGATACAGTAAAAAGCTGTAAGCGATCAGTTCAGTAACGAGCCGGAAAGCACGGCCGGCAACAGAGAAAGGGACTCTGCCAACCATGTGCAAACTGCAGAGGCTGGAGAGGCAGCAGCCGCTATCTATCTATATTAATACATTATATTTATTATTTTTGTTTATTATATACATTACATATAAAAAAGAAAATAAAAAATATATATAATAATATTTATTTGTAAAAATGTGACACCATCTTCTTATGATATTGAGGCTACCACCACACAAACCAGGAAAAACAAATATTCTTTGTGGTCTTCTAGAGAAGGAAATAAGGAACATCTGGTTAGCTGGCTTTAGTAACACATTTGAGAAAAAGAAAAAAAAAATCTGAACTCTGTAAATGAGGACAATACGAGCCAAACAAATTCAAAAAGCCAAAGTGCATGGCACTTATGCCCATTTGGTTAAGCAGGACTCAGACACCCTCTCCCCCCGTGAATTGAAACTTCTGATAACTTGCCAACTATACAGTATATAGCACGGTGACTCAGTGGTTAGCACTGTACGGTGGCTCAGTGGTTAGCACTGCAGCCTTACAGTGCAGGAGTCCTGGAATCAAATCCCACCAAGGACAACATCTCCAAGGAGTTTGTATGTTTTGTGTGGGTTTCCTCCGGGTTCTCTGGTTTCCTCCCACACTCCAAAGACATACTGATAGGGAATTGGGCACTGGTTGGAGTTTACCTAAGTGCCATAATTATGATTGGGGAAAAAAAAAACAATTCTGCAAGCAAGCACTAATGCAAATGTGAACAAAGCCTAACAAGGGTGAAACAGACCCTTCAAGAGGAGAGAATTACCTTGTAGAATTTCTCCACTTTACTTAACGAGGGAGATGGCTTTACCAATATGCCCTAAGAGTAGAAAAACGGGAGTTGTCTGAAGGTTGTCATATACATCACATGAATGTTGACTAAACCCAACGATTTTGGCAGGACCGGCTTTCCATCCAATGTTTTCTATGTACCTTGCCTTGACTTTACTTCAATGGCAAATGTTGGGGAAAAGAAGAGTGAGCATGTTGGACTTTAAGGCTATGTGCACACGCTGCGGACTGGTGTGCGGATTTTTCCGCACTGATTTTGATAAATCCGCAGGGCAAAAACACTGCGTTCTTCCTGCGGATTTATCGTGGTTTTACCTTGGTTTTTGTGCGGATTCTACTGCTGTTTTACACCTGCGGTTTTTTAATATGGAGCAGGTGTCAAACCACTGCGGATTCCTAACAAAGAATTGACATGCTGCGGAAAATAAACCGCAGCGTTTCCGCGCGTTTTTTTTCCGCAGCATGTGCACAGCGGTTTTTATTTTCCATAGGTTAACATGGTACTGTACACCGCATGGGAAACTGCTGAGGATCCACAGCGTCAAAAACACTGCGGATCCGCAGTAAAAACCGCAACGTGTGCAGATACCCTAACATGCCCCAACATTTAGTTCTCCAGGGAGATAAGCTCCCACCAGAGGTGTCTAACAGCAGCTTAAGGTATCGTCAGATTAAGCGACGCTGCAGCGATATCGACAACGATGCCGATCGCTGCAGCGTCGCTGGAGAGCTGTCACACAGACCGCTCTCCAGCGACCAACGATGCCGAAGTCCCCGGGTAACCAGGGTAAACATCGGGTTACTAAGCGCAGGGCCGCGCTTAGTAACCCGATGTTTACCCTGGTTACCAGTGTAAATGTAAAAAAAAAAACACTACATACTTACATTGCCGTGTCTGTCACGTCCCTCGCCTTCAGCTTCCCTGCACTGTGTAAGCGCCGGCCCTAAAGCACAGCGGTGACGTCACCGCTGTGCTTTGCTTTACGGCCGGCACTGACACATTCAGTGCAGGAAGCTCTGAGCAGCAGCGCGGACGCCGGGGACGTGACAGACATCAGAGGGTGAGTATGTACTGTGTTTTTTTTTACTTTTACAATGGTAACCAGGGTAAATATCGGGTTACTAAGCGCGGCCCTGCACTTAGTAACCCGATATTTACCCTGGTTACCATTGTAAAACATTGCTGGCATCGTTGCTTTTGCTGTCAAACACAACAATACACGCCGATCAGACGACCAAATAAAGTTCTGGACTTTCAGCAACGACCAGCGATATCACAGCAGGATCCAGATCGCTGCTACGTGTCAAACACAACGATATTGCTATCCAGGATGCTGCAACGTCACGGATCGTTGTCATTCTCGTTGCAAAGTCGTTTAGTGTGAAGGTACCTTTACTCCTCTGTCCCTATTATTATTATTATTTATTTATATAGCACCATTAATTCCATGGTGCTGTACATGAGAAAGGGGTTACATACAGGGTTATAGATATCATTTACAGTAAACAAGTTTACAGTGACAGACTGGTACAGAGGGGAGAGGACCCTGTCCTTGCGGACTTACATTCTATGGGATAGTGGGGAAGAGACAGAAGGTAGGGGTGAGGCGGCGGCTCTGGCGATGGCGAGGCGGCGGCTCGGTTATTGCAGGCTGTAGGCTTTCCTGAAGAGATGGGTTTTCAGGTTCCATCTGAAGGATCCGAGGGTGGTGGATAATCGGATGTGTTGAGGCATGGAATTCCAGAGGATGGGGGATATTCGGGAGAAATCTAATAAGAACACACACACTTGCCTGAGCGAGACTGCAGGTGTCTGAGGAGACAGGAGAAGTAGCTGTGGGTTGACCATGAAAGTTGACATGGCTTCTACAGTTGGAAATCTGGCATCCAAGTCATTTTTTAGGGTCTGCACACTGAAATAGATTGGACATCACTAATGATTGGCATAAAGCATTGAAGCCATCGTCTGATCAACAATCTGCGAACTTTCTCCCTTCTGTTCTCACTACTTTCTAGGAAAGGATACATACGGTATTTGTAAGCAACGCTTCTTTGAATTGCGGCCGTCTTCGCTTCTGCTCTTGACTTATAAGATTTAACATCCTGCTATGACAACAAGAATAGACATCTTCAAGTAAGTCCACTCTCTCATATTCGGGCTGTCTGATGACCAGGAACACTTGGCCTGTTCTTTCCTGATTCCCAAAATGTTCGACACGAGCGCCATGCATAGAATCCGTAAGACAGGACAGTACGAGTCTACCGTCGGCACCAATGCGCAAGGCCACGGCTAAAAATAAGCCGATTGTTTACATAGGCTCGAGCCATGAATGATAAAAACATCCAGCTCCTGTACACTAATCATTACAGGACATCTGCTTCCCTGCAATGCTTCCTGCGGGCAAAGACCACCTCGCCCCGGATCATGTAAACAGACACACCTGACACACGTACACGTATGCTGCCGAGAAAGGTCAAGGAGAATGAGGAGCCCAACAAGTCTGCAGGTCACAGAGGCCAGGCAGCTGATTTTCATTATCCTTAAAGGGGCTTGTCCAGGTTTGGGATGAAACTTTGAAGTCGCTCTATGTGACTGCGGACTTGCCAATCCTCACAGCATACGCACCGCACGCTGTCAGGACTCCCCTACTTCCGAACAGATGTGCACGGCCTCGCTCAATACAAGTGAATTGAGTGAAGTTGTGCACGTCTAGTTGGCATGTCGCATACTTGCGGGCTTGTGACCTGCTACTCCCACTGCCAGCACTGGAGAATCCCAACAGTGTGCCTTGTACATGTTGGGAGAATTCACAAGTCTGCAGTCACACAGAGTGACTGAAGACTTTCCTCCCAAAACATTATGGGGACACAACAGCAATCTCATGGCCCCATGAAAAAAAAACAATCAGCTGGTGAATGGGACAATGACCAGGAACGACGTGTAACTGGACCTATAAGCTCTCAACATAGGGCATGGCGTGTATGTGTAACCTAAACTCTGATACATGAAATGTAATACATACATTTCTTACGGTTTATTGTTACATATAAGACAATGCAAAGATCAATGTGAGAGGCCTATATTATATATGTATAATTCACCACTGCGGCTGTACGAGTCCTAGGAAACCGCAGGAGGGCCCAGCAGCACCATGCCCATACCTCAGTAATGGTACAATCAATAGCACATCTCTGCAAGATTCCTACTGGGAGAGAAGGTGAAAAACGCTTTACCGCGTCCCTTTTATTGTAAATAGCATATATAAACCCAAGGACGGCCCTGGGACATGGAGACATGATAACGGCGGAAACAGAATCTAGGAACAATTACGGTCTAATGCCCAGCAGATCCGCTACATCCATACATGTGCAGCGTCCGTGTATCACAGTCTAGACGCACAACGCTCCTTCATGAGAAATGACTGGCTGCGGAGCGCCTGGGAATAGCAGAGCGGGTGGGTCAGCAATTGTCATTTATTTTAGAATTCAGAAAGATTTGAGGTGCAACCACCCGTGCGGTATTTCTCTTTGTCTCATCCGCTCGTCTTTACAGGGCAAAACACACAGCAAAAGAATAACACAGGTGTGAAGAAAACCTGTATTTACTGATCGTCATGGGTATATGGTTACAACTATATATACACACACAGATCTATAGGTGCATGTGTATGAATATATATAGATTCATACACATGTTGATATATCTGTGTGTATATTTATATATATACTTGTGTGTGTATATGTCTATGTGTGCAGATTATATATACAGTCATGGCCAAAAGTATTGACACCCCTGCAATTCTGTCAGATAATGCTCAGTTTCTTCCTGGAAATGATTGCAAACACAAATTCTTTGGTATTATTATCTTAATTTAATTTGTCTTAAATGAAAAAAACACAAAAGAGAATGAAGCAAAAAGCAAAACATTGATCATTTCACACAAAACTCCAAAAATGGGCCAGACAAAAGTATTGGCACCCTCAGCCTAATACTCGGTTGCACAACCTTGAGCCAAAATAACTGCGACCAACCACTTCCGGTAACCATCAATGAGTTTCTTAGGCTACGTTCACACTAGCGTTGTGCGCCGCTGCGTCGGCGACGCAACGCACAACGCACGCAAAAACACGTCAAAACGCACGCAAAAACGCTGCGTTTTGCGACGCATGCGTCGGTTTTTGCCGAAAATCGGACGCAAGAAAAATGCAACTTGTTGCGTTTTCTTGGTCCGACGCTTGCGGCAAAAAAGACGCATGTGTCGCACAACGCAACAAAAAAAACGCATGCGTCCCCCATGTTAAGTATAGGGGCGCATGACGCATGCGTCGCCGCTGCGTCGCCGACGCAAACCCGACGCACATTAGCTTAACGCTAATGTGAACGTAGCCTAACAATGCTATGCTGGAATTTTAGACCATTCTTCTTTGGCAAACTGCTCCAGGTCCCTGATATTTGCAGGGTGCCTTCTCCAAACTGCCATTTTTAGATCTCTCCACAGGTGTTCTATGGGATTCAGGTCTGGACTCATTGCTGGCCACCTTAGAAGTCCCCAGTGCTTTCTCTCAAACCATTTTCTTGTGCTTTTTGAAGTATGTTTTGGGTCATTGTCCAGCTGGAAGACCCATGACCTCTGAGGGAGACCCAGCTTTCTCACACTGGGCCCTACATTATGCTGCAAAATTTGTTGGTAGTCTTCATAATGCCATGCACACGGTCAAGCAGTCCAGTGCCAGAGGCAGCAAAGCAACCCCAAAACATCAGGGAACCTCCGCCATGTTTGACTGTAGGGACCGTGTTCTTTTCTTTGAATGCCTCTTTTTTTCTCCTGTAAACTCTATGTTGATGCCTTTGCCCAAAAAGCTCTACTTTTGTCTCATCTGACCAGAGAACATTCTTCCAAAACGTTTTAGGCTTTTTCAGGTAAGTTTTGGCAAACTCCAGCCTGGCTTTTTTATGTCTCAGGGTAAGAAGTGGGGTCTTCCTGGGTCTCCTACCAAACAGTCCCTTTTCATTCAGATGCCGACGGATAGTAAGGGCTGACACTGTTGTACCCTCGGACTGCAGGGCAGCTTGAACTTGTTTGGATGTTAGTCGAGGTTCTTTATCCAACATCCGCACAATCTTGCGTTGAAATCTCTTCTTTTCAGTCCACATCTAGGGAGGTTAGCCACAGTGCCATGGGCTTTAAACTTCTTGATGACACTGCGCACGGTAGACACAGGAACATTCAGGTCTTTGGAGATGGACTTGTAGCCTTGAGATTGCTCATGCTTCCTCACAATTTGGTTTCTCAAGTCCTCAGACAATTCTTTGGTCTTCTTTCTTCCCTCCATGCTCAATGTGGTACACACAAGGACACAGGACAGAGGTTGAGTCAACTTTAATCCATGTCAACTGGCTGCAAGTGTGATTTAGTTATTGCCAACACCTGTTAGGTGCCACAGGTAAGTTACAGGTGCTGTTAATTACACAAATTAGAGAAGCATCACATGATTTTTTGAACAGTGCCAATACTTTTGTCCACTCCCTTTTTTATGTTTGGTGTGGAATTATATCCAATTTGGCTTTAGGACAATTCTTTTTGTGTTTTTTTCATTTAAGACAAATTAAATGAAGATAATAATAACAAAGAATTTGTGTTTGCAATCATTTTCAGGAAGAAACTGAGTATTATCTGACAGAATTGCAGGGGTGTCAATACTTTTGGCCATGACTGTATAATATATATATATATATATATATATATATATATATATATATATATATATATATATATAATGTATTATATGTATTTGTGTTTTTATAGATGCCTGCATGTTCGTGTGTGTGTGTGTATATATATATATACATATATGTATGTGTATATGTATATGTATATATATTTATATATATATATATATATATATATATATATATATATATATATATATGTATATATATATATATATATATACATATACACATGTGTGTGTGTGTGTGTGTGTGTGTGTGTGTGTGTGTGTGTGTGTGTGTGTGTGTGTGTGTGTGTATATATATATATATATATATATATATATATACACACACACAGACACGTACATATACAGTCATACGTATATTACACAAACTGTAGATATGCTACTACAAATCTTGTATTTTGCTAAGAATCGGCAAGATCCGCTAATTCTATTTTCCTGGAAACAATTGCTATATTATTAAAAGCCAGAATAAAAGAAATTTTCAGTGCTACATAGAACTAATGAGGATGAGGAAGAGATACAGGGCTGGAAAACAAACAGCAGATACTAGAGAACGTCTAATGATGTGCAGACAAACCCAGAGTTCCGGATGTGGAAGCAGTAGCTGCCAGGGGCTGGTTAGCGCAGCAGCTCTGCAGGTCATAAATTCCCCCGTTTTTGCTGGACACATGCAGGTGGCATTGGCACAAATGGCTCCCATGCCTTCTCCGGCCCTTTCTCCTTCTTCCTATAGACTTGGCCAATTATCCACTGGCGCCTGGACGGAGCAGTTTTCCACCCCACAGATTGTTGGTATTTTAAATCACAGCACAACGCCAGGAAATCCTGAGAGCGAGTAGCCAGCAGATAAGACGTCTTCTAGAAAACACTGGCAAAACAAGACCGCAGTCCTCCAGAGGATCGTAAAGGCGTAAGGTCCACTGCCACCACCACAATGGCTGCAACCCTGCGTCAGATGCAGATTCTGAACTGATGAAAAGTGGCATCAGGCCAAAAGCTAAAAAAATGGATCCATTCTCCTACTCTGGGGTGGTGACTTATAAGTGGCCGAGAGCCGCCATAGTAGAACCAGGAGACGGCCTGTGACCTTGATACGGGACGGCTACGGGGCCACTTATTTCTACATTATTGCAGTGGTCGGTGGTGTCAGTAGGTTGTTGGACAGATGGATTTTGCAGCCACCTCCCCTAGAAAACAATGGGGAACAACTAGAGCTGATTTTTTTTTCTTTCACCTAGCTTAGCCGGTCTGCAAAATCTGAGTTCTGCTCCTGGCTCTGACGGCTCTTTCTGCTGGCCTCCTTCCTTCCTCTCAGTGCTGGGCCACACTTATATGGGAACATTTTAGCAACTGCATTATGGCAGAAACTACCGGCAATGACACAGGTCTTCTAACCTGGACTGTCAGCCTCATATATATATATATATATATATTACCCCTGACAAAAGAGGGCCCCTGTGCAAGAACCATATATATGGGCCCCTTGCAGTCCAAAAGCTCATTATAATGCTTCATTCCCCCTGTTCAGATGGTGGAAATGGGCCCACTTATCTCAAGGGCCGCAGCTGCGCCAATGGTATGTCTACCCCTGTGCTGTAGTACAGAAACTATAATACTTCCATATTGCAGTCACCTGAACAAGACCTTAGAGAGCGCAGCAGGGAGAGCAGTAGGGAGAGTGGAGGTTGTACATAGCGGATCAAAATATGGAGAGGGGGGAAAGCATTTAAGTTTCTGGGAGGCAAAAAAAATGAAAAGGAAATCACTCCAAGACTGAATTTGTGATGATACATGAGAGCTAGTGAAGACATTTGCAGCACCCTTGCCATACATATATAAAGCATGTGTTACTTGGAGGACAAGTTTAGAAGCAGACTGCAAACTTTTTTTTTTTAGTTAAAGAATATTATTAAGATACGTAAAAAAAAATATTATCAATATTCAAGGTGCTCATAGTATTTCAATTGGAATTCAACCAGACTGAAGGTGCAACGTCCTACAAGACTTTGTCCATTATCCCCTCCCTCCATGGGTAGGACAGAACGGATTGTGCGGTGGTACAGACTACACCTAAATAACACACATCATACACTAACAGGATTAAAGGTTTGTGTTCCTGCATCAGTGACGACAATCCTCATTTGTTCCAATTACCTAATAACACTATGAATGTATGCAAAGCCCCGGACAGCGGCCCATGCCCCACCGAAACGAAACATGCGGCAATATGGGAGGAATGTTTCACGCCATTATGTTTGCATGAATTAATCTTCCACAGAGACGCCATGTGGATCCTCTGCTCAGCTAGAAAGCCATTTCACTCTTTTTAATCCAATCTTTCAGTCTTTTGCATGATTGTGCAGTCCCAGAGAGCACAATAGGGAAATTAATTCATCTAATATCCTAATGGCCGGTGAACAGAGCTACAAATCTGCCAAAAGAAAAAAAAAACTGCTCATGGAATAACCTGAAACAATTGTGCAAGAACAATGGAAGTGTAAAGCTGGTCAGAGACATTATCCATCTCCTAAGGATTATCTGACGGCCTAGGCTCCCGTAACATGCCGAGCAAGCAAATGATATAAATAGCTAAGAGGAGATGAACACCTGCAGACCCCCGTTAACTTATGGATCCTCAGGGGAATCAGATAGATCAAAATCCAACGTTTTCAGCAAAAGGTCCCTCAAAGGCAGATGCTAAAGACATAATATTGGTGGAAGGATACTATAGTAAAAGTCAGAGTTTTCGTTTTACCAATTTAAAGGGAATCCGTCAGCAGGTTTTAACCATAATCTGACATCAGTAGGGGCTGAGACCCCAATTTCAGCAATGTATCACTTAGTTTACTGGGTGCAGCAGCTGTGATAGAATCACAATTTTTCTGCTGCAGATATAGCAGAGCTGGCAATGCTGAGCCCTGTATAACCCCGCCCACACCACTGATTGGCTGCTTTCTGTAGTGGGGGCGTGGTTGGACTAGGAGGCATGAGACAACTAGTCCTGCAGTGATAATCCCCTGCTGATAAAACCATGATTTTATTGAAACAACAAAACACAAACTTGTAAGTGATACATTGCTGGATTCAGGGTCTCTGTCCCTACATCATGCTGTCCTCAGATTACATGGCAAAAAAACTCCTGACATATTCCCTTTAAGGAATCATGCATGCAGCGATATCACAAATCCATTCAAAACTCCAAAGTTTTATGGGTGCTATATTACGGCTCAGTGAATTTTAGACATTACTACTTAAAATCAGGCTCAAGTTAGGTGTACGCCCTTTACGGCAGGGTTTGAGCTCACCCTTGTGTTTGCTGACATCATGTACACAAACAAAGCTCGTAACCAGAGCAAACGGCTGACATCACCGCACGGACTGAAGACAATTGATGAAGGCTTCCTTTGGCAGGAAAGAGTCGCGCATCAGGAAGTAAATGTTGGGAGGTTCGAGGCAGTGCTTACAAGAGACAACAAAAAGAAACCTGGCAGTCAAAAGAAACTCCATCAACAGATTGGTGCCACCCAAACACAAGCTGGAACAGCCGGCATTACCCATCACTTAACTAGAAGAGCTGGTTCTCCGTTCATAAGACTTTACGTAACAGCAGGAGATTCACATGTGGGTGAGAAGAGAATTTGTACATAAACTGGTACAGTAAAAAGAACAAGATTTAAGGGAAAAAAAAAAAGTAATTTTCAATTTTTTTTTTAACAGCTAATTAAAATGGTTGTCCGCTTCTCATACTCATATTTTCTATTACTGCATGGGGTTCATCAAATTCAGATTAGTCCATGGATTCACAGACTTTTGAAATAGCAAAACAGCTTGAACTCGCCTTTTGCTGCAGCTCCAGTCTTTGTTGATCGGTTGCAGCGGTAACATCACTGCAACAGCCCTGCAGCCAATCACTTAGCTTAGCAGCTTGTAACATCTACAGCGGCAAAGCCTCTGAGCCCACTGATTGGCTACAGAAGTAATGAGAGGTGTAGGCGTGAGCATCATTGGACACAGGAAGGGGGAGAGGGGCAAGTGCAAGCTCAGTTTTCCATTTTAGAATTCTACGACTAACACATTTTGACCAGTCTTACCCCTTAAAAGACAATATGTCAACAGGATTTCACACCCCAAACTCTTTATATACGCAGGCAGCCCTTTAATAGACAAGTCCGGCAATACCTTACATAGTCAGTTGGCTCCTCAATTACTGAGAAATAAGTGTTTGAACTGATATACAGATTGCTTTAATTAAATAAAATATAATAAAAAATTATTGTTTACAGTAAAACCAACAAAACTAGAGCGAATACAAAATATTTAGAATAAAGAATGCCTGATTGATGCAGAATGGGGAGAACAGGGAAACTGTAATCCATTGTCGCCAATACACAGGTGCTTACTTTCCCCACAAAATACACCAAAGCGGCTGATTCATCATTGAAGAATATGGAAATTACAGAAGTAGCAAAGAAAAAAACTTCTTTATAGTACACCTTTTGAGCAGACTATTTAATGTTCAAATGCAAAGTTAAGCAACTTTTTAAATAGTGTTTGTTACATTTTTTTTTACTATTTTGCTGCTGCAGAGTTTCTGATTCTGATTGATTTCTACTCTCCTTCATTTCTCTCAGTGTTAGACATGGCAGTAGGCAGGGTTGGTGTACATAGATCTCCACAGTGTTGCTATGGGAGAAAGCATGTATAGTCTCAAGGAGGGCAGAGAAAACAGGATATAGATACCGTATTTAAGAAAAAAAAAAAAGAGGATAACACATGATGAAGAAATAGATGCAAGATAGAAGTTGTGTTAACAAAGTATTGAGAAATGCAGCACCTTGGAGGCAGGCAGACGCAAATCCAGCCTACATTATTGGAAGAGACAATTTCATAAGGAAAAAAATAAAACTATAACTTAGATAAAGAAAACTGGATAGCTATATACATATCAAAAAAATAGGAAAGCATATGATGCAGGATAGAAGCTGTGTTGATATAAGTTATTGAGAAATGCAACACCCTGGATGCACACAGATGTCACATTCAGCCTATATTACTGGGAGAGACACTCCGACAAGAAAATCTATAACTTGAAACTTAGGGCAATGTTATTAGCTGAAATGTATCCACTTAAATATGTAAAAATCATCTATTTCATATAGAAGGGGAGCATATTTTTTATGATTAGATAAAAAAGGAAATGCAACAATTTTATCTGTGGTCTTATACTTTAATGTGTGATGGCGTACCTGATACATTATGATACATTGGGCAAACTTTTCCATCGCACCAAAGCCACAGTTTCCTAGGAGCGCACACTTCTACATGTACAGGTGGCCATTACTATGGTTTGCTATTTTTTGTCTGAAATACTGCCAGTGAGTTCCCAATTACATAGTGTTCCAACACGAAAAGCAAGCAGCCCGCCTGCAGTAGGAGATGATTGTAATTAAGCCTAGATCGTGCTACTTCCTACTCACGGCACATTCATAACCGCTACTAAAGTTGGGAGTTGCCAATTATTTCAATCCAGGAATTAAAACCGATATTACATCCTTACCTGCCATTTCCTTTGAGCAGTTACATGAATATTACAACCCTGATTAGACCGTTCCACAGCTCAGGTGCGATCTTGAATGCAAATCAGTATAACTAGGACGTATATTCACTATAATATGTAAAAGTAGAGGAAAGAAGTCAGCGAAGGACGACAGGAAAAGAAAACATTGGTACAATCGTCTTCGTCCAGGATCCTAGGCATGATGGGGCTTAATGATGACAAAAGGTGCCCTTGGCATAATAGCCATCATGACGACTGGCCACTTACATTTGCAACACTGTGTGTGAACGCAGCCCAAAGCCTCACTTCAGACGTCAGCGATTCGTCTTGAACGTAGAAGATGGTCCGACTTCTGGATCCGATATTTGTTGTAGAAAAAATTTGTAAAATCCATAAAGACATCTCTAGAGAGGAGACATGTCACCCTCATATTGAACATGTGGAATTAATTATAACTGTGGAAGTGAGAGAGATCTGACACTTCATCCTCCATTGAAGTAGGACCTACTGCAGTGAACAGGTAACTACAGCACATATCTGCTGTGAGAGCTGGTCAGTAAATCTAGGACTCGCATGCACAGAGGCGAAGAAGTACAAGGGTTTCCTGTGTTCAAAGGATTGTGTCAGACACTCAGGGGTTAGTGATGAATATTGGGGTTTGCGTCAATACAATCTTTATGGGAGGTATATTTTCGGCATTGTAGCGAAGGGACGAAAATAAGGCACGGATACATAGAGGTGCATTGATCAGTTTAATCTGTGACAGGTCAAAATCAGACATGTTTCCGTGATTTGGTGCATGGACATGAGAACAGCCATGTAGACAATACAGGGTACAATCTCTAGCTGTAGAAAGCTCAGATAGATCTTGTGCAAGACAAAATGACATCTGAATGAGCCCTTAAGGAGTACTATAGAGTGGCATGTAAAAGTTTGGGCACCCCTGGTCAAAATTGCTGTTATCGTGAATAGTTAAGCCAGCTGAAGTTGAAACAATATCCAAAAGGTCTAAAGTTAAAAATGACACATTTCCTTTGTATTTTAAGATATATATTTTCCATTTTTTAAATTCCAAAAATGAAAATGGTCGGATACAAAAGTTTGAGCACCCTGCATGGTTTGTATGTGGTAGCACCATTTTTTTAAAATCATCACATCTTGTAAACACTTTTTTTTAGCCACGCAAGAGTCTTTCAATTCTTGTTTGAGGGATTTTCATTCTACCTTGGAGAATTCTTCCAGTTCTGTGAGATTCCCGGGTCGTCTTGCATCTTCTGCTATTTTAAGGTCTAGACACAGATTTTAACGATGATCAGATCAGGGGACTGTGAGGGCCATTGTAAAACCTTCAGCTTGTGCCTTTTGAGGTCGTCATTGTGGATTTTGACGTGTGTTTAGGCTCATTATCCATTTGTAGAAGCCATCCTCTTTACACCTTTAGCTTTTTTACAGATGGTTTTATGTTTGTATCATGAATTTGATGAAATTTCATCTAATCCATTCTTTCCTGTACCCGTGATATGTTCCCTGTGCCACTGGGTGCAACACAGCCCCAAAGCATGACTGATCCATCCCCATGCTTAATGGTTGGGGAGATGTTCTTTTCCTGAAATTCTGTGCCCTTTTTACTCCACACATACCTTTGATCATTGTGAACAAAGAGTTCTATTTTAACCTCATCGGTCCACAGGACTTGTTTCCAAAATACATCAGGTTTGCTTACATTTTCTTTTGCATACTTATGAAGTTGAATTTTATGGTCAGTATGCAGGAGAGGTTTACTTCTGATGACTCTTCCATGAAGGATATACTTTATTTGTGCAGGTGTCTCTGAATGGTTGAAAAATGTACCACAACTCAAGAGTCTGCTAAATATTTCTTAAGGTCTTTTGCAGTCAAAAAACATACAATTTTTTTTTGTCTAAAATACAAAGGAAATGTGACACCTTTAACTTTAGGCCTTTTAGAGATCATCTCATCTTCAACTTGCTTAACTATTTACAATAACTAATTTTGATCACGGGTGCCAAAACTTTTACATGCCACTGTATAGTATGAAGTGTTTATAAGGCTAGGTACACACGAGCGTATTTGATTTCCGAGTGCGATCCAACAAAAAAGTAAAAATCGGACCTCTTACTATATGGGACCAAGCACAAGTCTGATTTTTCCCTTGGACAGACTATCCGAGGAAAATAATTGTTGCATACCCAAGTTTGATCAGATATTCGGATTGTACTCAGCCATGCAAGTCAATGAGTCCATGGAAAACATCGGACTGCAGTCGGATGGCATCTGACTGCAGTCGGTTTCACCACACTTACGGAATGGAGAAAATGGAGAATTGGAGAATCAGATCACACTATGACCAAGCTTTGATCTAAGCGTCATTTGCATAATCGGTCAGAATCTCTTAGATGAGACAATGGCCGTCTGCATAAGCCCTAATAATCATAAATCAATCTGGGGGCTTGGTGGTCCTCTGAACTTCACATAACTTAACAATTAAAAAACAAATTTTACAACTTGCAGTAAAGCGAAATCTGTAACAATTAAAAAACAAATTTTACAACTTGCAGTAAAGCGAAATCTGTAAGAATTAAAAAAACAAATTTTACAACTTGCAGTAAAGCGAAATCTGTACATAAACTATGCAAAAAAAAAATAAATAAATCAGCGAACAAGCCAGCCGCTTCTCAGCTGTGAGGATTCTACATTTCCTTCCAAAGAAAAGAAGATCAATTCCAGCAGAAATCCACAGCAAATCACCTTAAGAGGTTAACAAGCTTTTCCTAATACCCAGCTCTCTAGATCTAAACGTCAGGAACAGTCACAAAGCCTGTGAAATGGAGCTTTATGACACGTGAGGTCTTACTGAACTAATCCGCGCTTACAGCAGCTCAAACTCAATGCAAACTTTGATTCAATAATACTTTTCCTTCTACATTGGACACATTTGGTGTAACATGGATGGCGAAAAAGAAAGAAAAAGTGCCACACTGTAAGAGAGAATATGCTGGGAATGGGGCATAGTCAGCTGCTGAACCTCGGGGGTTGTCCAAACCCATCAATGTTGTTGGGATCACTTGGCAGGTTAATGGGGCCTTTCGACTCCCTACGAATAGACGATTTTGGGGCAGATAAGGTGGGGGAATATGAGTTTTAATGCTCCTAAAACCCCTTTTTCTTATTCAGGAGAAATATGCTGCCAGAGCTGTTTGGCAGTGGCTTTCACCGCTTTCCTCTTAGAAAACACATGAACGCTAATCTATGAGTATGGGACATTATCCAACAAAGCTCTCAGACATCACTATGGTATGTGGTCAGCCATAAACTAATTGCCAGTTCTCAACAACACCACCATCCTTGTGGTAATGGTACGAGATGGTATAATCCAGGCAATTTTACAGAGATTTCAGAAAGCTGCAGCAATAAATGCAGTGCTATTGCATCAGGAGAACATCGCCAGAAGGTCCCACACTGGCTGCAGAAAACCCCAGTTATTCTTGGGGTAGCTTGAAGTTGAGTAAAGTTGCAATCAACCATATACAACCCCTGGCAAAAATTATGTAATCGCCGGCCTTGGAGGATGTTCATTCAGTTGTTTATTTTTTTTTTTTAGAAAAAAAGCAGATCACAGACATGGCACAAAACTAAAGTCATTTCAAATTACAACTTTCTGGCTTTAAAGGGAACCTGTCACCCCCAAAATCGAAGATGAGCTAAGCCCACCGGTGTCAGGGGCTTATCTACAGCATTCTGTAATGCTGTAGATAAGCCCCCGATGTATCCTGAAAGATGAGAAAAGGGTTAAGGTACCGTCACACTAAGCGACGCTGCAGCGATACAGACAACGATGCCGATCGCTGCTGCGTCACTGTTTGGTCGCTGGAGAGCTGTCACACAGACCGCTCTCCAGCGACCAACGATGCCGAGGTCCCTGAGTAACCAGGGTAAACATCGGGTTGCTAAGCGCAGGGCCGCGCTTAGTAACCCGATGTTTACCCTGGTTACCAGTGTAAAATGTAAAAAAACAAACAGTACATACTCACCTTCGCGTCCCCCGGCGTCCGCTTCCTGCACTGACTGAGCGCCGGCCCTAACAGCAGAGCGGTGACGTCACCGCTGTGCTGTGCTTTCACTTTACGACCGGTGCTCAGTCAGTGCAGGAAGCGGACAGCGAGGGACGTGTGACAGACATCAGAAGGTGAGCATGTACTGTTTGTTTTTTTACATTTTACACTGGTAACCAGGGTAAACATCGGGTTACTAAGCGCGGCCCTGCGCTTAGTAACCCGATATTTACCCTGGTTACCATTGTAAAACATCGCTGGTATCGTTGCTTTTGCTGTCAAACACAACGATACACGGCGATCTGACGACCAAATAAAGTTCTGGACTTTAATCAACGACCAGCGATATCACAGCAGGATCCAGATCGCTGCTACGTGTCAAACACAACGATATCGCTATCCAGGACGCTGCAACGTCACGGATCGCTAGCGATATCGTTTAGTGTGACGGTACCTTTAGATTATACTCACCCAGGGGCGATCCCGCTGTGGTCCGGATTCGATGGGCGTCGCGGTCCGGGGCCTCCCATCTTCTTACGATGACGTCCTCTTCTTGTCTTCACGCTGCGGCTCCAGTGCAGTCGTACTTTGTCTTCCCTGTTGAGGACAGAGCAAAGTACTGCAGTGCACAGGCACCAGGAAAGGTCAGAGAGGCGCCTGCGCACTGCAGTACTTTGCTCTGCCCTCAACAGGGAAGACAAAGTACGCCTGCACCGGAGCCGCGGCAGGAAGACAAGAAGAAGACGTCATCGTAAGAAGATGGGAGACCCCGGACCGTGACGCCCATCGGATCGGACTGCCCACCCAGGTGAGTATAATCTAACCTCTTTTTCTCATCTTTCAGGTTACATAGGGGGCTTATCTACAGCATTCCAGAATGCTGTAGATAAGCCCCTGATGCTGGTGGGCTTAGCTCATGTGCGATTTTGGGGGTGACAGGTTCCCTTTAATAAACACTAAAAGAAATCTAGAACAAAAAATGTGGTAGTCAGTATTTGTTACTTTTTTTGAACAAGCAAAGGGGAAACATTATGGAGTCACTAAATTATGTGGGAAAAAATTATGGAATCATTTAAAACAAACAAAAAAACACTCCAACACATCACTAGTATTTTGTTGCACCACCTCTGGCTTTTCTAACAGCTTGCAGTCTCTGAGGCAAGGACTTAATGAGTGTCACACAGGACTCTTCATCAATCTCGCTCCAACTATCTCTGATTGCTGTTGCCAGATCAGCTTTGCAGGTTGGAGCCTTGTCATGGACCATTTTCTTCAACTTCCACCAAAGATTTTCAATTGGATTGAGATCCGGACTATTTGCAGCCCATGACATTGACCTTATGTGTCTTTTTTCAAGGAATGTTTTCACAGTTTTTGCCCCATGGCAGGATGCATTATCTTGAAAAATGATTTAATCTTCCCCAAACATCCTTTCAATTGATGGGATAAGAAAAGTGTCCAAAATATCAACATAACCTTGTGCATCTATTGAAGATGTAATGACAGCTCTCTCCCCAGTGCCTTTACCTGACATGCAGCCCCATATCATCAATGACTGTGGAAATTTGCATGTCCTCTTCAGGCTGTCATCTTTATAAATCTCATTGGAACGGCATCAAACAAAAGTTCCAGCATCATCACCTTGCCCAATGCAGATTCGCGATTCATCACTGAATATGACTTTCATCTAGTCATCCACAGTCCACTATTTTTTTTCCTTAGCCCATTGTAACCTTGTTTTTTTCTGTTTAGGTGTTAATGATGGCTTTCGCTTAGCTTTTCTGTATGTAAATCCCATTTCCTTTAGGCAGTTTCTTACAGTTCGGCCACAGATGTTGACTCCAGTTTCCTCCTATTCGTTCCTCATTTGTTTTGTTGTGCATTTCCTTTTTTGGAGACATATTGCTTTAAGTTTCCGGTCTTGAAGTTTTGATGTCTTCCTTGGTCTACCAGTATGTTTGCCTTCAACAACCTTCCCATGTTGGTTGTATTTGGTCCAGATTTTAGACGCAGCTGACTGAACAACCAACATCTTTTGCAACATTGTGTGATGATTTACCCTCTTTTAAGAGTTTGATGATCCTCTTTGTTTCAATTGACATCTCTCGTGTTGGAGCCATGATTCATGTCAGTCCGCTTGGTGCAACAGCTCTCCAAGGTGTGATCACTCCTTTTTAGATGCAGACTAATGAGCAGATCTAATTTGAAGCAGGTGTTAGTTTTGGGAATTGAAATTTAGAGGGCGATTCCATAATTTTTTCCCACATAATTGAATGAGTCCATAATTTTTCCCCTCTACTTGTCCTAAAAAATTAACCATTACTGACTACAACATTTTTTGTTCTAGATTTCTTCTAGTGTTTATTAAAGCCAGAAAGTATCATATGAATTGACTGTAGTTTTGTTCCATGTCTGTGATCTGCTTTTTTTCTACAAAATTAAACAACTGAATGAACATCCTCCAAGGCCGGTGATTCCATTATTTTTGCCAGGGGTTGTATATCCCCGACAGCAGACACTGCTGGGGAAGAGTAACAGTACATGCCGATCACCCAAATAATTGGTTGTCCATGCAGTATAAGGGTATGAGCAGAGTCAAGATCGGTGGGCAACAAACAGACTTTGGATCAATGAGTTGATGAAATGAACAAGACCTTACATACTAAACTAAAGGACATCAAAAATGGGGCCGGCACCCATATTATCCCGGGTGCACAGGGGACAGCGATGGTACAGTTCCGTGGTTACAAAATTGTTTTTTGTTTGTTTTTTTCCTTTTGTGGAGACTTTTATCATACAAAATCAACATTTGACAAAAATATCTTGTGGCGTGCGACACAGTTTCCATATATCCTTAAGAGGGCAGTAAATATTTCCCGTTGAACGGATAAGCAGAAGACAAGGAAAGAGGTCACCATAGGACTAACAATTATGAAGATTTATAGCATCGCACAGTACTTCACTTCGCTTACAACCTCTTGACCCGGAGGATCAGGATCAACAAACCCAATCATTAGTTGTTGGCCAGAACCAACGATCTGAATAAGGAGAGGGTAAGAGACCATGAAATGAACAGTGCATGTACACTAAATACCTGGATACTAAATACATGCCCCACGGTTGACCGATCCAAGTTATTCCAGTGTCGGAAAAATATATAATTTTCCAATATGTGGCCAGTTTAACATTGATTAGGAAATCTATGGGGCATTTAACTTTTTCTCAAATGCATGTTTTGTTGTTTTTTTTATCGAACAGGCATATTTTGCAATAGGGTTTAATTAAAATTGTGTTCCATTGTGTGGCTTCTACAGCCTATATGTATCATAGTAGATAGCAGGCTGCAGAATAAGTTAAAGGAGTTGTCCCTACTTGGATCATGTTTCACGGAACTCTGAATGAAGTAAATGTTACGAAAACTATTTACACCGCTGCATCATTTTACATTTAGGAAGCAAATGGCACTTAAAAGGAGTTTTCTGGTCTTAAACTACAAGTCTGCAGTCACCAGGTCACTGCAGACATGTGAATCCTCACATCAGACACACTGTGCAATGTGAGGATTCACAGGGTGTCGGGAGAGTAGGGAGCGTGACTGCAAGTATGCGATATGTATACATGCAGTTACATGCTGACTAGACTGTATCCGGCCTCACTCAATGCAAGTGTACTGAGCAAGGCCGGATATAGTCTAGTCGGAATGTGACCGGAAGTATGCAAATCACATACTTGTCACATGTCTGCCACTCCCGACACTGGAGAATCCTCACACAACGCAGGATGTGACGATTCACAAGTCTGCAGTCACATAGAGAAACTACAAGTCTGCAGTCACATAAAGAAACTACAAGTCTGCAGTCACATAAAGAAACTACAAGTCTGCAGTCACATAAAGAAACTACAAGTCTGCAGTCACATAAAGAAACTACAAGTCTGCAGTCACATAAAGAAACTACAAGTCTGCAGTCAAAGACCAGATAACCCCTATAATATAGAGCCATGGCTGAAAGTGTTGGCACCCTTAAAACTGTTCCAGAAATTGAAGTATTTCTCCCATAAAATTATTGCAATTATACATGTTTTGTTATACACATGTTTATTTCCTTTTCGTGTATTGGAACACCACAAAAAACCGAGGGGGGGGGGGGGGAGAAGGCAAATTGGACGTAATTTTACACAAAACCCCAAAAATGAGCTGGACAAAATTGTTGGCACCCTCAACTTAATATTTGGCTGCACACCCTTTGGAATAAATAACTGCAATAAATCACTTCCTATAACCATCAACAAGCGTCTCACACCTCTCTACTGGAATTGTGGCCCACTCTTCTTTTGCAAACTGCTCCAGGTCTCTCATATTTGAGAGCTCCTTCTCCCAAAAGCAATTTAAAGATCTCTCCACAGGTGTTCAATGGGTTTTATATCCGGACTCATTGCTGCCACTTCAGAACACTCCAGGGCTTTGCTTCCATCCATTTCTGGGGGCTTCTTGAAGTATTTATGGGGTCAGTGTCCTGCTGAAAGGCCCATGGCGTAGGACGCAAACCCAGCTTTCTGACACTACACTATGTTGCGACCCAAAATCCTTTGGTAATCTTCAGATTTCATGAAGCCTTGCACACAGTCAAGGCACCCAGTGCCAGAGGCAAAGGCAGAAAAACAAAGCATCTTTGAACCTCCACCATATCTGACTGTAGGCACTGTGTTCGTTTCTTTGTAGGCCTCATTTTGTTTTCAGTAAACAGTAGAATTATGTACTTTACCAAAAAGTTCTATCTGGGTCTCATCTGTCTACAAGACGCTTTCCCAGAAGGATTTTGGCTTACTCACATTCATTTTGAAAACTACAGTCTATTTTTTATGTCTCTGTGTCAGCAGTGAGGTCCTCCTGGGTCTCCTGCCATAGTGTTTCATTTTATTCAAATGTAGACTGATAGTTTGCGCTGGCACTGATGCACCCTGAACCTGCAGGAAAGCTTGCATTTCTTTGGAACTTGATTGGGGCTGCTTATCCACCATCCGGACTATCCTGGGTTGCATCCTTTCACCACTTTCTCGTTTTTTGGTTCTCAAGTCCTCAGACAATTCTCTTTTCCTCTTCTCCATGCTTAGTGTGACACACAGACAAACAATGCAAAGACTGAATCAACTTCTCCCCCTTTTTATGTGGTTTTGGGTGTGATTTTCATATTGCCCACACCTGTTACTTGTCGCAGGTGAGTTTGAACGAGCATCACATGCTTGAAACAAAGTTGTTTACCCACAATTTTGGAAAGGTGACAACAATTTCATAGGCCCATTATTGGGGTTGTATGTGAAATTATGTCCAATCTGCCTCCCCCCTGGTTGTTTTGTGTTGTTTCAATACGTAAAAATAAAATAAAACACGTATATAATAAGACACGTGGAACTGCAATAATTTTCAGAGAGAAATACCGTACTTTATTTTCTGCAACAATTTCAAGGGTGCCAACACTTTTGGCCATGACTGTAAATGGTGGCCATAGATTTAAAAGACATGAATCAGTGTCTTGCTAGCTTTGGAGGAAACAAAACCTTATTTTATTGGATTAATTTGGAGATATCTTTTCCTTACTGGTAGTTGCTGTAAGAGACCGGTGGTCAAATTTCCTTAATCCTGTTTGTCAAATTCCTAGACACAAACTATTCTCCTAACCACAAATATATTTTCACAATTGCTATAGAACATCTCGTTCCAACAAGTTTGGCCTTCACATGAGCGGTTACAGCAGCCCTACTAAGTACATGGTATACTATTACTGAACTGGAACACAAGAAGAAATGTCCCCGATTTGTTGTACACTATATACGGGAGGTATGCAACAAACTGCTTAGGAGGCTCCCGGTAGAGCCGATACCCAGCTAGCTCAGGTCCAAGCTCTGGACCGTCAACCCTGAAACTGTACAAAGCGTTAAGTGGGGGTGAAGGAGATGTTAACTTTATCTGAGGTCTTGATTTGAGACCAAAGGAAAGATAATATGACATTTTTTTCTAGATAAATATGGTATTTTATCCCTTGAAGGCGCTGTGTATATAATCTTTTCCACGAGCTAATACAGACAGGAGAGGGCCCCTGTGCAAGAATAATATATGGGACCCTTGCAGCCCAATAGTTCATCACAATGCACCACTCCAGCTGTTTTGGAGGTGGACGCGGTTTGTGGAAAACGAAGCAGATTATGTAGCAGCCATGAAGATCTTGGTAGTCTTATTTTTTGGATGATTAAAGGGAATCAGTCAGCAGGTTTCTGTTATGTAATCTGACAGCAGCATGATGTATCAGGCAGAGAACCTGATTCCAGTGATGTGTCACTTAGTTTACTGGGTGTAGAAGGTGTAACAGAATCACAGTTTACTCTGTTGCAGATCTAGCAGTGCTCGGAATGCTGAGCCCATATAACTGCACCCATACCACTGATTGGCTGCTTTCTGTGTGCACTGTGCATAGGTAGAAAGCTGCCAATCAGTGATGGGGGTGAGCTTACAGCAGGTGACTAAAAGGCACCTAGTCCTGTTGTAATAAGCTCCTGCTGATAAAAGACTGATTTTATAGAAACTAAATCATCCTAGTAAGTGACACATTGCTGTAATCAGGGTCTCTGCCCCTACATCATGGTGCTCTCAAGTACATAGCAAAAACCTACAGTTTCCCTTGAAAGAGGTAATACTATCACAGCCTTGAATGGCAGAGACGGCAATACCCTTTTAGTTCTGACGCTATGTTGCTTTACCCACCCTAGCAAAGCATTGCTAAAATTCCAGTCACTCTGATACTTCAGCCATGTGACTTTTATAGATTTATCTTAATCCTGACCTTATTTTTAACAGAAGCTTTGCTAAATGATAAGTTACTGGCAGGCGCACTTATTGTTTAAAAATTGCAAAAGGAAGGAGACGAAATTTAGTGTTCTGAGGAACTGGCCCCAGCCTGCAATTGTCTTAGGAGGTTAGCTGCCAAGCAAAAGGTTTAAATATCAAGAGCAATACTTTAAAGGCTCCAAAACGGATTTACAGAGGGGCTATTAATTATACTCTGGTTACTGGATTCCAAACAAGTCATACATAGACATAGATTTATATATATAAATAAATGGGAACTAAGTTCATGACAGATTAATTCACATTAATTTATTGCACCGCAACAAAAGGTATAATACAAAAAACATAGCTGAATAAACATTGATATATACAAAGTCCACGGTAATGCATCAGAATAATGATTATATACAGCCATCTCCTACTATGCGGTGCAGCACAGTCTGACTTCATCTGGATGTCTGATTTGTCTGAAAGAATGGAGAGGGAAGAGGCTGCTGATCGGCTGCTGGGCTTGCATGACAATGTCACACAAGCCCCGGGAGAGCCAATGTCGATATTCCTAGAATGATGCCCGCACTGGAGGGGAGTAGAGCTGTTATTTTATAACGGGTGGAAAAAAGTAATTAAGTAGTGATTGAGTAGTGAACAAAAGATGAGTTAGTGGCCTTTTCGGGTTGAAGATGGACTAAAAAAAAAAAAAATCAACTCTCAAACCTGCTGAGAGTTTTTAGAAAATACTTTTCAAGCAGTGGTACAGGAAACAGTCCGTGTCTTCCAAGAAAGCCATGATTTGTATGCATCAAAGTCTCCACTGCTCGGCTACCAGTATAGACCTTAAAGATTACGGTAAAGAATAATGACTCTGCCCTTTCCCCACCTAAACCCTACTGAGCACTTGTGGGGCTTTTCTTAAACAGCAGATCTATGGTGAAGGAGGACGGTCGCCTCTCTGATCAGTGTCTGGGAGGCTGCGGTTGGTGCTGACCAAAAAGTTGATCCATCATCAGATTAGGAAACTGACAGACTCCATGGATGGACGGCTTATAACTGATATTCAAAATACGGTGGGCTACATGGGTCACGGATCATTTTGCACACTTGTTGTTTGTTTATTATTCTCACTGTAACAGAAGAACGTAAACAAACGAGATGTGAAAATGTCCATTTTTTAGTTACATAATAATTCTGCACATAGATATTCTTCTAAGAAAGACAAAATCTCACTATTACTTTCTTAAACAATCAGATTTCAGATTTATTAATCTTTTGGACTGACCGACAGCACTGTAGTTGTTCAATAATAAAAAAAATCAGCACTGCCTAATAATTGTGCACATGACGATTAGCTGCAAAATGGGGCCGGCTCCATGTTAATGCCAAGTACAGGGCTGGAAAGGGCTGTCAGAAAATCTCCTGCAGGAATGTCCCAATTCTTTTGTCCATGTAGAGTAGCGTCCATCTGGGTACACCTGCCAACCTTTGGACCAAGCAAATAAAAAACTATGAAAAAATTCTAATATGGCTTTATTCACACATGAGTATGTTCCACGTACGAGAAAAACAGAGCGATTTATTTATTTTTTTAAATCGGAGTTTGGCTCGAGTGTCATCAGTTTTTCTTGTACGTGCAGAAGGAAAAAAAATAAAAGTTTCCACCTTCTCCTATGTGGCATTCAGTGAAAATCAGGCCGCACTCGCATGTGATCCGAGTGCAGTCCAATTTTTTCATGGGTCCATAGACTTGAATTTCAATTTTTGATCTGACACATGGATCAAACAGTGCACAGACACGAGTGGCGCTATTTATGCAAGAGTCGGTCCTTTATCTCTGATCCTCGACAGTACTTTTAAGCTTCCAAAATAACTCCAATGTAGAGCCATAGGCAACAAATCCTACCTTTGTCTTATGACTGAGACAGTATTATTGAGCTGCAAATTACCTCTTCAGAGAAGACCAGAACTCCAGCGCCACCTATTGCAAGCAGCAATCCTAAAAGTCAATATCGACCCTTTAACAAGCCTTGCAATGTGACTTAGGAGGAAAATCAAACCAGAATCTCAATTTGAAGCGGGTGTCGCCACAATTTGACTATTCAATTTCCCAGAGAAGCATGCATGGCTTATAAGTCTCCTCGCTCTGACATGCCAGCTTCTGGGGGAATGGCCCTCATCAGTGTAAAGTATATGATCTGATTTGGCTAGGTGAGAGGCTCTGGACTAGGGTGTAAGTGGTAACATTTCTCCTTGTGGAGAGTGACAAGCCAAGCCTGGAATGTCAGAGTGAGGAGACTTAGAAGCCATACGTGCTCCTATGGTAAATTTAATATGCAAGGAGAAACGTTACCCCTTAGACCTCAATACTATCAAAACTAAGCTCAAAATAAGAAATTAAGTGATATTTCCTAACAATATTTCTTGAAACAAACTAGCCGGAAGCCTCCGTCTGAGCACTTCCCCTAAGTGATGCATGAAATCTTACAAACGCCACGCTTAGGCCAGACATCTACGGTAATTTTGTGGTTGCCAGAACATATATATAAAAAAATGAAATTTATAAAGAGGCCGGGTCCTTTGTCTCCAACGAGAACCCTATTTGCTTTAAACATTACAGCATATCTCAGAGGCGACACGCAGGAATGCTTTAATGGAAAGGTCTGGAGCGCTAAATATAGTCTAGATATATCCTATATTTTTAAGCTGGCACCAAAAAAAAAAGATAAATTGTAAGTAAGCGTCATGGAAAAACACGCAGCTTAAAATAGCCGGGTGCCTGCCAACGCTGGGGAAGAATACAGTACTCGCTGCTGGGAACCGCAGCGGGGACGTGTTCATACCCCTCAGCTTTGTCACAGGGTCACAATTTCAGCCCTTTAATTTTAGTGGGCAAAGCCATGATGAAATCTTTCTAGAAATCTGCGGTTACGGCTCAGTTCCCTATCTTGACATGTACTAGAAATAATGATTAATACCAGAGCTTGGGCACAGATCACCATCTCACAGCAGAGGGGCCGCTCCAATTTTGGGAAACAGAAAAGGTCTTGTCCTCTCGTTACCACCTCCTTCACTAATTATTCCATCCTGCAGCCCTAAAATACACATAGCAGGGGTCATCCTAGGTGGATGTGTGGGCATCGGACCAGTCCGCAGAACAGGAAGGGTGTCTCTTAACACCCGGAGACGTATCCGAAGTGTTCCACAGCCGCACCTCTGTCTGATGAATGTCTCCTAACTTCACGTGTGGCGTTTATGCCGAGGAATAACATTTGTGACTCGGATATTGTAAACTGCAAATTAAGATGTAGGGGGAAAAAAAAACATGATATGGAAAAGAAAAAAAAACAAAAACTGTTGCATGGTTCAAAGATCAAACATCAGCCCTGCTCCTATCTTCCAAAAAAATAAAAATAAAAATTTGAAAAATGTAATCGATGCATTTTCCGATGTGTTGCCTCCATTGCAGATTTCGCCATATGGAACAGAAAATCCAGTTCTGAGGCAGCATTATTTTTCCCGTGAGAACATTGGGTGCCTCGGTAGAACGTAATGCACCATTTTACAAGTCAATAATTTCTGTGTGGTGTCCCTCGTGCAACAGATTTGGCAGAGCTTCGAGGATCCAGATATAAGCCAATGCAACAAGATACACATGAACAGAGCCCAATACATCAAAACCATCCGTCCGGAGGAGTGTCTCAGCCGGGGCCCTGTCCGGTTCACATGGACGTCGTTTGACACATAGTAGGGTTTTATGCTGGAGACCGGTTAGGCCGCCCCGATGGGTATCACTTCTCATGGTAAGATGGCTTTTATGCTTTCTTGATCAAATTACCATTAACCAAGTATCCTATGTTATTTACATGTACTATTACTACTTACCTGATCTCTAGGGTAAATGCTCATTTCTAGTTTTTGTTCTTGGGTTCTGTTAGAACTGAATACATGTACAGCCATTTACTGCCCATACAGCAGCCTGGCAATAAAACCTAAGAAGCCAAGATGCCCTAGGTGGACAACCCTCTCAAATGAAACCTCGCTCTATGGATTTTGTACACTGAACTATCAGCGTTGCCTTATGCTGCTGGGGATTAGTGTTCTGATCACGGCCTGGTCAGATGTCTCCATAGATAAAGCAACTATACTAGTGTAACGATATAGAGTTCGGAGAGGAGTCCAGAAACAACCGGCGCATGTGCAGTGAAGCTGGGGGTCCTGGCCTCGGCTTCATCTCTGCAAGCATAAACATTAGAGCTTTGGTATTGGATTGATTTGAATACAATGAACAGGGGCAACGAAGACCCAAGAGGACATTTTCCTTTCCAATTTTTTCTTCTCCCCTGGTGATAAACTAGAGGTCAAAGGCGTTTTTCAGTCTTGGCTTTTTTGGTCTAAGGTTAGCTAAGAAGGGAAAAGGAAGGAAGGAAGGAAGGAAGGAAGGAAGGAAGGAAGGAAGGAAGAAAGAATGAAAGAGAAAGAAAAAAAAGAAAAAAAGAAAAAGAAAGAAAGAAAAAGATTAGAAAGAAAGAAAAAAAAAGAAAGAAAAAAGGAAGGAAAAGAAAGAAAAAAGGAAGGAAAAGAAAGAAAAGGAAAAGAAAGAAAGAAAGAAAGAAAGAAAGAAAGAAAGAAAAAGAAAAGAAAAAAAGAAAAAGAAAGAAAGAAAAAGATTAGAAAGAAAGAAAAAAAAAGAAAGAAAAAAGGAAGGAAAAGAAAGAAAAGGAAGGAAAAGAAAGAAAGGAAAAGAAAAAAAGCAAGGAAAAAAGAAACAAAGAAAGAAAAAAAAAGAAAAGAAAAAGAAAGAAAGGAACAAAGAACAAAAAAAAGAAATATACTAAAAAGAAAAGAAAAAAGAAAATATAAAGAGAAAAAAATGAAATGAAGAAAAAAAGGAAAGAAGACAAAATGACAGAAGGAAAAAAAATAGAAATTAGGAAAGAAAGCAGGCGCCCTTACCCCTATAATCCGGACCAGAAGAGATGACGCTGAGGCTACCAGTCACAGACAACAGTTTGGCTGCAGGGTCCAGTGACTGGTGGACAGGACGTCATTTCCTTTGGTCTGGTGTTCGCGGAGGAGGTCGGACTCCGGGGGTCTTTCTTATTTTAAGAGAATCTCTTTCCACTGCAAACTTTTAAAGGCAAGCAGAAAGCCCCTAATATGGTTCAAAATATTGATTGAATGGTCCTTCCATGTCTTTAGAAGAAAAGTAAGACTTTAGAAATGTCTTGGAGACGGAGTATTACGGTATATAATGTTTGCAGTATTCCGCGCCTCTGCTCAGGCAGGTGTTCTTCTTCTGCCATAATTCATCTGCAGAGATGCTCTGCCGGTCTTCATAGGACCCTTGTGTTGTTTCGCGCAGGCCATTATGTGTGTTTCTATTTCCTCTCTATGCTTCTGGCGAGACGTGTACATTATTGACCATGGACAGCCTGTGCCATTAGCTCTCGATGGTCACGTTTATGAGAGCGGGTTAGGATTACTCGATACTTCCTAATACAACACACAACCTTTTGTCTGAGCAATCAAGGCTTTTATACTTGGCTTTTCTAATCTGATCTGCTGTTAATAAGCAGACAATAAAAGTGCTGGACCTTGATTATTCAACGGCTAATGTTTACTTTCCATCTAGTTTCTAGAAAATCATTTTCCAACTGGAGTTCCTTCTAATGTGTCTGGTCCAACTTGATAATGCATGCTTGCTAAAAAGCAGGCAAAGGAGTCAACTCATCCGCGATACTTTCCTACCCACCCAAAGCATGAATATGGGTTTCTAAAATATAATCGGGGTTCCCTAGGAGGTGCCCCATTGTACTACAGTTGGAAACTACTAGGCAACAAAATGACCATCACAAAATTTCATAACAAAAACAGCATGCACTAGTGTTGTTCCATTGCAGATATTCACATGTGTTGCTTTCGAAGCTCAGTATGTGAAATCTCTGCTTGTGGTAAAACTGGGCCTTTCTTCAGGCTTTTCTCGGGGTGCGGGCATTTTAAACCTTCCCGTCCTAGATGATGCCAATCACAACTCAGCAGGTGATCTAGCACTCTCAATCTGTGACTGGCAGTATCGGGGTTGGAAGGGGTGAAATTTCACACCTCCAGAGAAGACTGGATTTCACATACTGAGCTCCAAAAGCAACAAATGTGAATATCTCTGCAATGGAGTAAAGCAGTACAAAAAACAGAAAAGAGTGGCAAATTCAGGGACACAGAGTTTTTAGATTTAGCAATGCAGCAGAGCTGAGAAAGCTGCCCCCGCCCACACCAGGTTCGGACCTGCAAGCACGCGCCAGCTAGTCGCAGCAATGATTATGTCCTAGTGATAAAACTTTCACTGTAAGTAAACAACAGCAAGTAGCTTGACATGTGGCACATCATTGCATTCTGTGTTTTAACCCCTACCTCATTCTGCCCTTCGATCACATAGCAAAACCAGCAGACAAGATTCCCTTTAAAGTTGGTCTCATAAAATGTTCATGTAAAAAAAGTTTTCAAAATTAGTACACCAGCATCACTGCAATAAATCTGTAATATTTTGACCTGCTACTCTTTTGAATTTAGCGTTGTTGTGCCTAGATTTCTTAGGTCGTGATACGTGGCCCTCTCTTCAATGTATGTGTATCGAGTTTTGTTAGACAAGGGGGTGTGATCAAGATGCCATAAAGTTAAAAAAAAAACCATACCTAATTAGTTAAAAAAGGGGTCAATTTACAAGGGAGGAAGGGGCCATATCTCAGGTAAGGAGCGGTGCAGGAACAAAAGAAAAACATATCCAGATTCAGGAGAATGGTACCATGTACACCAAGTAAACAAAATGACATATTTTTGTTAAGTGACAGATCGTCTATAATAATAATGTATGTTTTGTGTATTTACCCTTTTATCTTGCAGCTCTGGCTGGACTCACGAACGCACCTGATAGTGTGACATGCAATTATCAGGATTGTGTATCGCTATGTATATATTTTGGAATTTGCAGATCATCTGAATATTTTACGACTTGCACTAAACGAGGAAAAAGCCCGTTAGGAAATACAAATCTTCACACGTTGGCATTTTAGAATACCGTAGATTTGCCAGTGATCATTTCCATCTTCCAGCAGTGCGGTGATTACCGTTAGTCCTTTCAGATGAAGATGTTGGTTGCAGGTCAGCCTTTCATGTTTGCACTTGGCTGGAGCAATATGGCAGCTGTCAGAGTACAACGGGACGCTCGCTCCCAGCGGAGAAGCCTTGTCCATATGATTTACATCTGACATGGGGAAAAAAATAATCAATGCCCTGGGTAGGCTTTCTCATTACAGGCACAAGCTTCCATCCGAAGGCTCACAGCGCTCCACTAACTCCCTGTTGGGCAAGAACAAATGCAGAAAACACATCATTGGGCTAATAGCACATTAGGCTGACACCGATGGATTTATACCGCCGCAGCGCGCAGGTTCCATAGGGTGAATATGACGCCACCGACGTGCCGGCGTGGATTGGGAATACTTATCAGCGCTGCCCTGATGTAGTCTACATGAAAAATACCGGATTCTGGAAGAGGACACAAGTAACTTGGAGATGAATGTGGATACACCCTATTAATGAGTCAGAACTAATTAGTCAGTATAAGAACACATATAGTACTGCTAATAATTAGAACTCGGGATTGAATTTCCTGACAATTATGCCGAGGCAGTCATTCCCTGGCTGACATTTCACAGACAGGAGAGGTAATGATACCGGGAGCGATTGTTCTGCTGATTTGGCAGATCATCGCTTTATTAAGTGCTCATCTGAGTGCTATAGATTTCAGTCCTGAAACGTACAGTATTCTGCCCATGTCCGTCCTAATTCAATTCACTTCTTATTTAGCCAACATGTCGTGTAGAACAAAGGAGCTCGGCCACTAATGCTCCACCACGTGTCGGAGAGCAAGAGGAGATTCGCCACAATGTTCCCCTTCTAGTTCCATACATTGCATATTTGGTGTGAATTTTCGGCACGTAAAAACCAGCAGCATTTTACAATACCAGCAAAGTGGACGACTTAACTTAAAGAAGCCTTCCTCCTCTTCCCAAAGTTTTTATCCTCCTAATATATTGCAATCATATTATATAGAACTGTGTACTTACAATTACTCATTTTATCTTTCTACCCAGCTAATTCTTCTCTTTTCTCTGCTTTCTGTAGAAACAGAAAGTCTCTTGCCCCTGCATTTATCATCCCCCTCTTAAACTCCTGACCCGGCCGTTCTCTCCTCCCCTGCCATAGACTTTTGCATGAACTCATGACTTGTGCAGAGAAAATGACCCTCCTGGATCTACATAGGTTTAGAAGGATTCAGCTAGTCAGTTTTTAATCCCGTGATGTCATAGCCCTAATGGTAAAGAGAAGAATTAGCTGGGTAGAAAGGCAAAAAGAGCAATTGTAAGTACAGAGTACTGTAAAGTATGATGATAAAAATTTTGATGGGAGTGCTTCTTCAATCTCAGCCACATGTTGCCGCTTTTTGTGTCCACACAGACATTGGATTTTATTGAAAAATCGGCAGCATGTCAATTTTTTTTCTTGCAGAAAGGCATTTTGTTGCAGATTTTGCCAATTCATTTCAATCAGGACCCTAAAGCAGCCAATTAAATCTGCTGGCCTGGCATTGCATTATTCAATTTGTTCTTTATTAACTTTTGCAACCAAAAACTCCCATGAAAAATGCATGGATAAGTGTTAAAATATGAGTGGATTTTAGGTGTAGAAATGCTGAATATTATGTTTAGAAATCCAAGGACAACATGCACACCAAAGCCAGCACTACAAAGACGTATTATCCACTTAGGGTGGGTTCACCAATACGGGCTAATTTTTAGACAGAACATCCCTAGCATAGAAAGTCTAAAAATTAGCCAGATATATTAAAGTGGTTTATGAGGTTTAATAAATCTGTATAATTGTAAAACTCGATAACATGAGAAAACTTGTGGTATTAAAGGCAGCCAAATGGTTAGTTGTTTGCCCATTGGTGGTTGTTTAATAGCCTGTTTATATACCATAGGTTAACAGAGCTTATGATGTGTAACAGATATTTCTGTGGACAAAGGCTGCCATTGTTCTCAGTAGCACAAGTCCTGTTTCCAGAGGACAACCTGATGGCGAGGACAAGCATATTATCAATCAAGTTATAGTTTAATTAAGGTAAAAGGTAAACTTAAAGGGAACCTGTCACCACGTTTTTGGAAGATGGGATAAAAATAGCGTTAAATAGGGGCAGAGGTGGGCGTTACATTAGTGTGTGTGTTATGCGTTTATTACCCACCTAAGTTGCCGAAATAACTTTGCAAAGTCTCCGTTTTCGCCTGTCAATCAGGCTGGTCAGGTCGCATGGGCGTTGTCTTCCCCCAGATTTGGCGTAGTTTTCCGTTGGTGGCGTAGTGGTGTGCGCATGCCCAAAGTCCGGAATCCTCTTCCAGGGGATTTAAAATAGCGCGGTGTTCGTTATTGCATTGGTGATCGGTGGGCGCGGCCATCTTCCTTTGGCCGCGCGTGCGCAGAAGCGGCGCTCTGCTGGCCGCGGCTTCAGGAAAATGGCCGCGGGATGCCGCGCGTGCGCAGATGGATATCGCGGCGGCCATTTTCCTGAAGCCGCGGCCAGCAGAGCGCCGCTTCTGCGCACGCGCGGCCAAAGGAAGATGGCCGCGCCCACCGATCACCAATGCAATAACGAACACCGCGCTATTTTAAATCCCCTGGAAGAGGATTCCGGACTTTGGGCATGCGCACACCACTACGCCACCAACGGAAAACTACGCCAAATCTGGGGGAAGACAACGCCCATGCGACCTGACCAGCCTGATTGACAGGCGAAAACGGAGACTTTGCAAAGTTATTTCGGCAACTTAGGTGGGTAATAAACGCATAACACACACACTAATGTAACGCCCACCTCTGCCCCTATTTAACGCTATTTTTATCCCATCTTCCAAAAACGTGGTGACAGGTTCCCTTTAAGTCCATTGAGTTCAACCTATAGCCTAACAGGTTGATCCAGAGGAATCGCTCCATATTAGGGGGAAAAATCCTTCCCGACTCCACTAGGTCCCTGGATCAACGTCCCATCACAGAATCTAAACGCACATAACTTGTAACAACATATTTTTCAAGAAAGACATCCAGACCCTTCTTGGTGATTGGCAGCCTGCTTACACTAACCAATTACCGTATCTCAAAAGATCGTTAGTTGAGAACGCAGGATAACTGCACCCTATTACTACACCACCTACTAGTTGGCTTACTTTGTTCCAGAATTTGGGCACATTGTGCAGCATGTTAAAGCATGGCATAGAGAAGCCAAGTCATCAAAAAGTGTCTAAAACCCAAATATGATACAAGTAATGGAAGAGTTTTTTTTTTTAATGTGTGCAAATTTGATTAATAGGAACTTTTCTTTTCCAGGTTTTATCAAATTCATTCTGGCTAGATGGGGGTCAATAAGAATATATAAAACTAGAAACAGGTCTTTTTCTGCAGTGTGTAACTTGCTTTTGGTTTGTGATTTTGGACAGATGCTTCTGTGCCTGGACAAAAAAAGTTTTTGCAAAACACATGAATGGTGGAGCTTTTTTTTTTTTGCTTGTTTTTTTATTTTTATAAGACTCCTAAAAGAGACAAGATGAAAAGAGTGGTTTGATTAGTGTAATTTTCTCCGTATGTACTTGACAGATACTGTTAAACTTACCGATATCCATATCAGGGCTGTAGTCAGAGTCCATTTTGGTGGAGTCGGAGTCATGGAATCTGAGGATTCGGAGGTTTGGTTTACCGACTCCACAGCCCTGAATTCCTGATACAAAAATGCACAATCTGAAATGTAGAATTTGCATATGTTGCTTTTGTCTAAGGCTTTAAAATCCAATACTAAAAAAAAAATTAATTCCATAGAAGAAAGGAATGGATAGCACTCACCGATCCTTAAAAAGTTCCATATTTTATTCAAAGACAGTTAAAACATCATGGCCAGGAGAGTGATAACAGGAGTCCACAGTAGCAAGTGCTGACGACGGCCGTTTCGTGCTAAAGCAGAGCACGAGTTTGACCCGTAGAAGCGCTGCTTTAGCGCGAAACGGCCGTCGTCAGCACTCGCTTCCGTAGACTCCTGTTCTCAATCTCCTGGCCATGATGTTTTAACCGTTTTTGAATAAAATATGGAACTTTTTAAGGATCGGTGAGTGCTATCCCATCCCTTTCTTCTATGAAATTCATCATCATGTTTTCTTCCGGAGGAGCACCCGGAATGTTAAGGTGTAGCCTGCAATTATTCATTACACCTGTGACATATAGATTCAGCAGTACTAGCGGTGCTGTCTTCTTTTCTCTATTGGAATCATAAAAAATAATTACCGTATTTATTTGGTTTTAAAGATTTCTGCAGATTTTATGTGTTCTTTTTGTTTCGATCAGAGAAATCAAAGTGGAAAAAGGGGAAGAGGATGATAGGAGCAAATAAGCCCAAATGCCAAAAGAAAGGTTTAGTTCATTAAATCACAGAAATCTCTGGAACAGCACAAAACTATTTGCAATGTGCGGAAACTTTTTTTTATTTGCCCATACCGTCCTGTTTGACCTTAGTATATTTCAGATACAAAAATGGAACATGGAAAACCCCGCATTACAAACAGTCTGGGGAATACATACACGAGCCGTCATGCGAGTGTGTGACGGGTGGAAAAGTTTAGAAAAGTCAGGGCTCTGTTCACATTGTGTTTACACCTTATGGGGCAGAACCATCAAGCAGTTGACGCCAGTTTTCTCTTTTGGGGTTTTTATACCAGTTCTCGCCAGCTCTGTTATCTATTGAAAAGTGCATGAAGCCTCGCTGGGAGGGTCGAGTCGGAGCACGCCTGTCAAACTAATTGTAAGTTACACTCAGAAAAATGGTGCAAGTTACTTTAGTCAGGGACTGCATTACATTTTCGATGGGAAAATGAGCCAAATACAGTAAGAGGAATTTTGCAAATGTTTTCATCAAGACTGGTACAAAAAAACACCCAACTTTCTGAATCGGTATATATCTTGATTATCTTGGGTCTGGCTGCTGAAGCTAAGAAGTGGCGAAAAGTCGCAGATGACTACAGCAATGTAGGACAAAGAGGCCATTGTACTGGCCAGTAAAGACGGCGCCTGTGCTGGGTTTTACCGCAAGAACAACCCCCATAATGGGAGCGTGGCAGGAGATTTGGGCAGCATGAATCCGGCACTGGCCGATCTATTGCAGCTTTGTAGGTTTTATTCAGGCGCTACAGTGTTTCACAAAAAAACACTTTGAAAACACAGCCGGGGACGACGCGTTTTGGGTGATGGGATGAATCGTCAGAGGAAGGGCTATAGTGGCTTCTCCCCGATCAGCTCCCCTAGACTGACAGGTCTCTCTCTATGGACCCGTGCCCACAACTGCTTTTCTCATCCGAGTACGGGATGTGATTTTCAAGGGTAGCACTCGTAGTTTCAGAAACTGCCCACCTGATGAACGGTGTTATCCGTTGAAACGTGTTGTGGTTCAAATACAACCTGGTGTTCGAGTCTTCTTTCTGCGCTCCTGAGACCGATCTTCATTTTCCGTGCTATCGCGTCCTCCACTGGAGGTGTTCGGCTGGAAGCTGCGGGGCACTCTGCACCTTTTCTTCCCTCTCACCTCTCTACCTCCTGGCGCTCCACTACTAAACCGCCTTTTACTATAATCCAAAGTCATCCAAGACGGCTTTTACAAGTGTTTTCTCAAAAACGCTGCAGTGTGAGATTGAAACATTCCCGGCTGCAATAACGCAGCCGATCTCTTACCGATGCTGTCTGAAGCTCGGGCAGCATGAATCTATTGTCAGGATCCTTTTTTTTTTGTCAGAGACATACAAATGGCAACAAATTGATAGTTCTTTTTCCAAGACCTGTCTACACAGCACTCGTTTCCAAAAGTAACAAAGGTCTAAATTAAAAAGTAGTGCAAAAATGTTTAAAAATTCAGGTGTAATTCACTTAATTACCAGTCTTAAAGCTACATTAACACTTAACAAATTGAGAACTCGGACCCCATGTCTTCCCGCACAAAGCGCAGTTCTTAGATCTTGCTGAAGAGCTGGCAGGTTGAAGGCGCTTTATCCACAGACTTTACATCCAAATGGACTCATGACACTTATTATTCACCGCACGATCACAGCTTTTACGTCTTTGTGCAGCCGGTCACAATGGCTGGATTATGCAGGTATGAACGCTCGACACAATAAAGAAATCTGTAACTTCATTTATCTAGATAACTGGAAAGGACTGCAAGTACCACCAGGATTTTCTGCAAGAAGGTGCTTAAAGGGAATATTTCAGCAGGTTTTTGTTATGTAATCTGAGAGTAGAAAAATGTAGTGGCAGAGACCCTGATTCCATGGATCCCTTAGTTTACCGGGTGCAGCAGTTCTGATGCAATCCCAGTTTTCTCTGCTGCAGATCTAGGAGAGCTTGGAATGCTGAGCCCTGTATAACCCCGCCCACACCACTGATTGGCAGAAAGGTGCCAATCAGTAGTGGGGGAGTGGTTGGACTATGAGGCAGAAGACACCTAGTCCTGTTGTGAAAATCTTACACTGATAAAACACTGATTTTATTGAAACAACAAAACACAGCCCAGTAAGCGACACATTGCTGGAATCAGTGTAACTGCCCCTGCATTGTGCTGCTCTCAGATTACATAGCAAAATCTGCTGACATATTTCAATTAAAGGGAATCTGTCAGGATAAAATAACTTTAAACCAAGGCCATCTTCTTGGTGCACAATTGGCATGGATGACAAATTCCTCGCACCTTCCCACCTACCGTATTTTTTTTTTTTTTTAGCTATATGATGCACTTTTTTTCTCCAAAAATGTGGAGGAAAATGGGAGGAGGTGCGTCTTAGTCCAGATGTCCCTAATTTGGCTGTGGTGGGGAGGCGGGGCAGCAGCAGCGGGTCACAGGAGGCAGGAGACGGCTGCGGAGGCTACCTCCTGTGCCGTTGCTAAAGAGAAATGAACAGTTATTCTATTCCACACACATGGGCGTGGAAAGGAGTGAATATTAATTTCTCTTTAATAGCGAGCACAGTGTTATCCACAGCAGGCAGCTTATTGCACCTGCCGGGTGTTCAAGTGTACCCGCTACTTAAGGCAATGAATATTCCTTCCCTTTAGTAGCGGCACACGTGAAAGAAACCCGGCAGCTGCGGCTGACACTGCTTGCTAAAGAGCAAGCAATGAATACCCACTGCACTCCACGCACACAGTCCCGGCGTGGAGAACAGTGAGTATTCCGGCAGCTGTCCTTGGGGGCTTGTAAGCAGCGCATGACGTCACTGCCATGTGCTGCTTCCAGCATAAAACCTGTGCTTGGTTTGAACAGTCATTTTGTGCTGACAGACTCCCTTTTCCGATACTTTTGCAGTGTAATGTATTTCGTTTAGTAACTGTGAGCAAATCTGTAAAACAACCTTTAAAGAAAATCATCCATTCCTTTATTAGAAACGTCTGGCAGTGTAACTTGCCGATTCTCTGTATTAAGTATTATTCCGCGCATTCTTAGGCCACATGGATGATAATACATCCCACATCGTGAAAACGATGGATGATTACTTAGGCATGGCCACATATTCCTCATTATGTAACGTGTAAAACAAGATGATAATGTTTCTAGAAAGAAAAAGCTTCAAACAGTCGGTCCCTGGGCATTCAGACTGCGGTTTTGATGGCTGCAAACAAGAAGAGTTTAGAAATGTCAGAGACTAATCCCACTGTGCTCAAAAGAGCGGGGACAGAGGAAATGTCACACATCGCGTGATTAATATTGTATTATTCACAGATTTCTTCAAGGGACTACGACTACTAGTGGAAAGCTGTGATCAGAGGAGGCCTGTGAGCCGAGGATCAGATCTGGACTATCCTCAATGCAAGAAAAGGACATCAAGTCCTTACAAGATAAAATATTAGAACCAATTAAACGCCGCTATGCTATGTGCTACGTCACCTTTATCAAACTTACTGGGATTAGAAACATGCAAAGATTGTTTAAAAGAAAAAAAGTGCCACTCTTGTCTATGAGCTATGTCAATTAATAGGGATGAACTGCAATATTAAATACAGCCGATGTATAAGTTGTGTCTAAAATGAAATGGTTTCATTTAAAAGAGTAAAAAAAAGAAAAGAGAGAAATTATATATATATTCCTTTTAACAGCATTCTGCCAGCACTATAGGAGCTGGAACTTTATTTTTCTCCATGCATTGCAACTGCCATTGTATAAAAAAGAAAAAGAAAAAAAGAACGGCACTGAGTAGCGTGCTTTACTGTTTCTCCGCCTGTACCATCTGCCCTGTACCTGCTTGCATTACCTTGTCCATGCAATTCGCTTGAAATAAAGGACTAAGGTTTTTTCGTCACTGGATTTTGAAGTGTTGCTGCATTTTTTTTCTTTCTTTTAATGCACCTGCCATTGTTCATCGCCTTGCTGCCCCAAACTGAGTGCCTGCCTCTCAGTTATGCCATACAGTGTGACAGATAAAAAGGGACCAGCAAAGAGACAGACTCTGCCCCGCTTGTAATCAGTCTCTGTATCTCTGCTGATAGACAGATTACGCTTCACAACAGGCAGCAGAGCCCAAGTTAGGCAGAAGGGAAACACCTAGTGGACAGCACTTTGGAGTGATTATTACAGGGTCAATCAATATTTTTTTAATAAAGATTTCCAGAATTCGTATTTATCACATTATTTATCAAATCACATCGAGTTGCCCGAAATTACAGCGATCATTTAACAATTGCATGAGGATTTTGCATTGAAAACGCAAATCGCAACTGTGGAAAACAAGGAAACTTGTTCATACCACACCACAATTCTAACATTGAAGGGTTTTTTCCACAAAATGACAAGTTATCCCTTCTCCACAGAATAGGGGATAACTTCCTGACTGCTGGTAACCCCAGCGATCCCATGATCGACACTATGGAACCTTTACAATGGGGCTCTGTAGCTCCATCTTGAATGGTGGAGAGGTGTTCATGTTCGACCTCTGATCCATTCATTGTCTATGGGACGACAGCTGGAGAAAGCCAAGCACTGCATTCAGCTAATTACGACAGTCCCAAAGACCATGAATGAAGAGTAATTCCAGCATGAAGACCTCCACACCATTCAAGATGAGGCTGTAGAGCCCAGTTCTTGAGGTTTCAGAGGGCCATTCTTTGGATCACTCGCTGGTGTTCCAAGAGTTCAGACCCCCGATGATCAGCAAGTTATCCCCTATATTAATGTTCCCCAACTCCAATCCTCCTGAGTCACCAACAAATCATGTTTTCAGGATTTCCTTAGTATTGCCCAGGTGATATTTCCCTTACCCCTGCAAGACTAGGGAATCCGGAAAACATGATATGTTGGTGACTCTTGAGGACTGGCATTGGGGAAAACTGCCCTATACTATGGATAAGTCATTACTTGCGACTATCTAGCTGTTCATCCAGCACCGGCTCAGAGCAAGCACTGACTGCCCCTACCGGCGATTCTGCTGCTCCACGTCAACAGAGCAGCTCTTCTTCCGGGCTGCTCTGTCAACAGGGTACGACTGCCGACATCATGTCGATTGACAGCCGGCTGCCTGCTGTTATGTAGTGGAGAGCAAGCTGTGAATCAGCACGTCTGCTTCATTCCCCATCGACAGAGCAGAAGGGAAGTGAAGCCGCTGCTCTGTCGACGTGACGTCAGCGGAAGCTGCAGAATCGCCGTCAGGAGCCGTGTGTGATCGCTCTGTGCCGGTAGAGATCTATGCTGGCCAGAACAGACAGGTAAGTTCTTTGGCCCATAGTAAAACATTAATTCAGTCCTGGATAATGTTATATATTGAAGTGTTCACCTAATAAATTGCACCTACAGTGGGATAAGGTATGGCAATCTTTAACAAGACAACAAATGTGATAGACTGTAATAAGATGCCGCTTTTACCTATATCCGGCATAGCATTGGTGTGTCTGATTACACCTAGGGCAGACATGGGCGCTTGGCTCTAGCACTTCTCATGTAATCGAGGTGCGGCATAGACAAGTTATTGAAGTCTTGCAGGCAGCAGGAAGGCTGCGATTACATAAGACTTATATTTAATGCGGATCATCATCGGCAGTCTAATTAGCAATGATTCATCTCCACATTATGTCACACACTTACGAGCCGCGCTGACAGGTCAGATGAGCCCTAACGATGCCATAGTGCCAAGCTATACAGACGGAGACATCCTCCCAATAAGCAGAGCTGATGGAGGAGAAAACCGCAAAACAATCTGGAGGAGCGGGCCACAACTGGAGAAACTGGATGCATAAAGCATAGGAGCCCCAATGTGGAGTTAAAGGGAATGTGTCATCAGAAAATTGTCTTTAGTGGTAGTGGGGATTGTCTAGTGTACACCCCGTCTTCCCTAAGCAGGGCTTATTGCCAGGGTCAGGCAGGGATTACGGTAGTTATATATAACTGTTTGGTGATGAAGCCTTCACTTAACTAGTTCAAAGCAAAATTATTTTTTTTCCCATCACATATGCCATATACCAAAAACTTTAAAAATCGAGCCTGGCAGAATTTCTTGTACTAATCTGCTGGGAATGAAGAAGCAAAAGCGATCCAAGAAGTGCATTAGCACTAATAATATAATGTAGTGTTCCACAAATATTTCACAAAATTCCACTAAAATGTCTACTGATGCAGTTCAGCGTTGGCCAAGTGTCAGCGTAGAGGCGGTCACATTTCTGTTTTAACTTGCAGGTTAATGCTGAAACTATTTTATTACATGGTGGGTTACACAGAAAGACACAAACTTCGATGGAGGGTGGCACCAGGCTGCCAGTGGAACAGATCAGACTCCCCGGGCATCACTAAATGTAGCCAGAAAGTTTTCCCACATTATGGTCGTAGCTTCGATACTGATGAGTAGAGTGTAGTCAGTCAGTGGACTTCCGACTAACAGGACAACATAAGACTTCCTGCAGAAGCCGACTGATTGGAAGGGAAGCACAAGGCAGCGTTCATTCCAGAGGAGCATGCATGGCTTTTAAGTCTCCTCACTCTGACATGCCAGGCTTGATATGTTGCTCTCCACACGGAGAGACATTACTCCTTAGACTTCTATTACGTTTATTAAGACGTGCTCACTAGCTTATAGGATATAAGTCATCTCAATGAGCCTTTTTGTCAATTTAATAGCCCATAAACTTGGAATGAGATTTCACTAGCCGCCACTTCCCATCACATTAAGGAGCCGCCACAAACTTTTATGGCTATTGCAGAACAAGGACACATTCATCTAATCCGGCCATAAAGTCTGACCCCACAGGTACAGAGTACAAAGGTGAATCAAGGTTTCATAGAGAAGAAAATGTCATAACATAGTAATAATAGGAGGCGAGACGGATCAATACGTAGCACTACCTTGTCAAATACTCCATAACTGGCAATAAGGGAACACTCACAGGATAGGTGAGAAGTGTATGACTGCTGGGGGTCTGCCTTTTGGGATCTCCACAACTCATGAGAATGGGGATTCTGTGTGAATGGGTGTATAGGAATGGAGATCGCCCATGCTCACTACCAGTCATATGACATGGAATTTTAGTGCCCCCTTGACCGTATCAATGGGGGTTTCATGAATAGCACCCCCGATGCTCAAAGATTTATCATTTAGCCTATGGAAAGGTAATAAAACTTGATTATGGGACAACCCCTTTAATAATACACCTTTAAAAGACCAATTGTGGAGTAAAATTTCTTTCTCCTTTATGCCAAATTCAGACATCCGTGAAACTGAAATAAGAGGGATTTAAAGCGGAGTTCAGACATCCATACAACACATCAGATTAACATCGTCTGGACCCGCTGATATCGATGGGCTCGGCCTATAATTTCATGTATCTGATGATTGTCGGGGGTGATAAGGACCTGGTGTATCCCATTTGGTAATTTCGATCCATTTGCTTTCGAAGATGTTATTTTGCGACTCTCTCACATAGAACACAGGAAGGCTCGGCAGACTGAACGATTGGGAGATTGCCGCCGGTCTAATGATCGTCCGACGGCCATCAAATGTGTATGGGGGGGCTTTAGAATTAGTGCAGGGGTAAAAGCTCGTTAGCAACGTTCCCTAACGATAAAAGGATCACATATGATCACAGACCCCAGTAGAAGATTCTTTCAATACCAGATTATTTCAGAACTTCGTAAGGGCCAGGCTTAGCAGGCAATTCTTACGTCGGGCTCGATATAGGCTACACAATGGATCATCTACAGGAAATCCAGAAAAGTCTCTGCCCTCAATTGTCTAAATTCACATATAAAATGAAGATGCAAGAAAAAGGCACCAAAGACTTGTTCCTCATCAGCATCAGAAGCTGAAAATGCTCATTGTTATAGGCCAATAATCGGTGGATTGTCTCCTCTGTATCTCCGTGACATGACTCACCTGACGCTTCCATACAGGTGGAAACCAAAACTATGGGGGAAGACAATGCACATGCCGAAAGAATAACTATATCTCTTCCACGCCCTCATACAAGTCATATACAGGAGCCTTCGCCAAGAAGGAAAATGATTAATTGTTATAAAGGTTCGATGTTGTGCGCTGCCAGGTCTTTCCTTAGAAGATGACTGAAGAAGTGTTTTCACCAGAAACCAGCTCAGATAATTAACAGTGATTTCTTTTTGTAATTTCTTTTTGGGACAACAAAATCTCAGATGATGTTCCATCTGATAGGGGTATTTTCATCTGGTACAGTGGTGGCATAAAGCAATCAGGAGCCTGAACCCTGGGAGCTCAATGACCCATAGTGTGGCGCTGGATCTCCTTTTTTCCCTGCACTGTCCGATGGCGCAGTGGCCAGTGTCACTATGCAAGGTAAACTTTAGGCACATTGGAGGATCGTCAGTGAGATTGGTCGACCATCTGATGTGTATGATGATATCGGAGGAGAGAAGGCAGCTGGAATTCCAGAGCCCAATCCTTTTGTTTTCAGAAGACATAAGCCACTGCCAGAGGTGTGTGACGGAGGCTTTCTCCTCTTAGTTGAAAACACAAGTATGCCCGGCTCGAGTTATCTGCTGACTGAGCCAGCTGAATGCAATGCCATCTACTTTGATATAGAAAGGCACATGCTCAACCTGCTCCATCTGGTGATCAGGTTAAATCACTTATTTGTACCCCTTTAAAACACAACCTGTCGACACCGTGGCGCTGTTTGTGGAGGAAAGCAGTAATGTCTTTCTAATACGTAAAAAGGTTATTGTACAATGGAAAAATAGAGAAAATGTCACGTGGAGACTGTCGGTCACAGAGGGCCACTAATCTACAAAACAAACAATCCTGCCTTAAGTGCAAACCCCAAGGTGGGCGATGAGATAAGCATTGAGCCAGGTGGAATAAATGAAGGCTTTATTTAATGTACAGCGGGAACACAAGACCCCTAATATTGCCACTCATCCTCATCTGCAATAACAATGCTCCTGGGGGCCGAGAGCCTTCGCCCTCTGCTACAGCGAGATACGGACGGTTCACATCAAACATGGAGTTCAGCTGACGAGGTCGGAACTAATGAAATACATTCAAAGCGTTAATTAAAAGTAATGAAGCAGAACTGCTCTAGGTACAGAGAACTTGGAAGTGAAATTGCAGAGGTCACCTGGAGCGCGCAATAAAAGCAAGCAACAGAAGACGACAAAAAAGATACATACAGGAATCTGCCGGTATCAATGATTGGCACCGTCCATGATGAGCTCTCGGGCCACTGCAGCAGTCTGCGTTCACCACCCCAAGGACGAAACGAGGATGCATGGCATTATACAGATCATTGATCGCCACCTGAAATAAATTCTCCGCATCTAGTGTAGCAGGTGGGACGCGCGGAGGGTCCTGGCTGCGGGGGGGGGGGGGGTGGTATTTCTCCTATATGACACACTGCATTCATTGTCTCTGTGGTATTGTAGTGATTTTAGAGCACTTTTTATGTTTATAGGCAAAAAAGCTCCAACTACTGAGATGAGGTCAAGTGTATTTTACTGGTGGATTCAGGCGGTCCCTTCCGACTCTACCATTCCGTGATTCTATTGGGATGATTTAGTGAATCCTGCTTTGAGAAGGGGGTTGGACCAGATGACACAGGAGGTCCCTTCCAACTCGATTATTCTATGATTCTATGATGTACTGCATAATTGCAATTAAAGTGATATTTCTAGCTCTTAAAATTAGGGGAAAAGAGGGCCCAGTCTCATGTGAATGGAGTGGTGGGCCACACTTGTCCATTTGGCTCCATTCACTTCCAAAAACAGCAGCGCAGCCATCACTGGGAAGGGTTGTGGAGTGCTTACCGCTGAGAGTAAAGGACCGCCCCCACTGGACACTTGCAATAGCATTATGCTCCGGATTAAAATTTCACCTTCATCATGCTACTACTAAAATCCTACACAGAGGTACGTTCAAGACTAGAGTTGATTCACAGGACCTGGTCAAGTGGCCATGTCGGTAATCTGTGACAGTTGGACAGCAAACCTGCGAAATGCCTCCTACCTGCCAGCAACTGCGGCTCCTCTTCTGATTAGCTGGTTTGCCCCAACGTCACAAGTCCGTCACGCTACGACGATGACGGCATCCTCGGATCCTCTTTTTATTAGGTGGCCTAGCGCGATGTCAAGTAGTTCCCAAGGCTCCCTTCCTGTGGTTATGGAATACCAACGTAGCTGCCGGACCGCCGATCCTGCAAATCGATTTGCACCATCTCTATTGAACACCTTTCTGGGATTCCGTTATAGAATTATCAATAGTTTTCAGGGTCAGTGCTGATGACTGTCTTTTTAAAGGGCTATTCCCAAGGTAGTAGGTTTTTCCCTACCCACAAGTTTCTGACCACTGGGAACTCAACAATCACCCTACAAATATGTTTCTGGAACCCGTCAAGCTCGACCTCTGCCATATGCATTGTCTATGGGACTGCTGGAGAAAGCAACCACCATGCAAGTGACAAAACTATAAAGTTGTCTATGATTTCAATCAGGCGGTATCACTATTGGAGCTGCCTACTGTAAACCATCTACAGTAGACCAGGGCCAGTCGGTAAGGCAAACCTCCCACTCCTCAATTTTCATTACACCGACTCCACCAAAATGGGATTCGACTGACTCCACGACTCCAACTCCACAGCCTTGCAGTAGACAGATCTTCTAGAATTCCTGCTGCTTTAGGATATTTTTTTTCAGCTGCTCTGAATAACATAAAAAGTGTTATATGATTAGGGCAGCATCGTGATAGTTGGCATCATGTGGAAGCAGGAGGCAGATATTTGAAAGTGACGGTAATGGTGACGTTATAGTTTGATTATCGCCAGTCGATATATTTACAGAGGAGGCATTCATATCAGACCCTTCCCACAAAAGGAGCTCACAATCTAAAATTTCCCCTAGGATTCCATTCATGACCTTTAAAAAAAACTTGTAAATAGCCTATGGGTATATGCGTGTGATCCTGGAATTACAGCAGTTCCCACAAATACAGAAATTACCCGGCCAAACATGGGCCTTGTTACATATATTAAAGGGGTTCTCCATAAATATATAAGTAAACTGGTTTGCTGATCTCCAGCACTACGACTGCCAGTTATAATATCAATCATCTTGTCTTTGCATGTATCTTGCATTAAAAAAAAAAAATTAAGAAGTTGTCAACCCCGCCAATATCATCCCCCACCACTGACATAACCTGTCAATATCCCCGCCACTGTCATCCCCCCGCCACTGTCATCCCCCCGCTACTGTCATCTTCTGTGACATGACCACATGCAGTGGTGTTACATGAGGCAACCAGATCATGTTTTTAACAATCCTTCATCATGATGTCAAAGACAGGGATGTGCCGTGAAAATGGACAGATGCTACAAGGAAACGACCGACTGCTCGAAAAACTCATCTAAAAGACGTCATGTGCACGTACCCTGACAGAATGGGTTGAGCCTTTGGCGTGTTCCCAATCACATTAGTAAAACCAGTAGCACAATTTTCAACCCTACATGTGTCATCGAGTAAAAAGGTGAACCAATATTTTTGCAGGTTATGTTCTTGTAGTAACAATAGCCATTGTTGTTCTTGTTGGTGGGTGGCATAAAATATTCATCGTACCACTTGGCATCCTGTATGCGGGCTGGCATCGTCACACAATAATCCAGATTACGGAAATGTAGGTGTGCATCCGACCAAGGCTTCCACACTAGTTCTTAGGGTTACACGTCTTAGAATTTGCAGGACTATAATCACAGGTATATTGTTATTCCAGCCATCTGGATCACATGCATCAGGAGTGCGATTTGCAGATGACATTTGGACAATGAAACCTCCAGACATAATCCAGGTTCTGCCCTTAAACCCGGGCTGGCCCATTTACACTGACCTTGATCTGACTGCGCAGTAATTCCAGCCGGCTGCAGCCCTGATGTCCAGGAGCCTCAGTAAGAAATGTTTTAGTGTAGCATTCTCGGGATAAAACCCAATCTAATCTTTCAATCATTAACACAAATCACAACATCAGCAAGATAATTCGGATTAAACATCAACACAAAAAAAATACGCAACAAAACAAATAAAATAGCACATTCTTCTAAAATCTGGACATTTCCTCTTCTATCAGAGTTGTCAAAACCCCCCATGACCGTGATGGAAGAGAGGGGTGCTCCTGCTCTCCTGTCTGTCAAACTGTATACAGGCAGAAATAAAAGAGAGGCGGGCTTTCAGTGCTAAGTAGGCGACTCATTGGCCAAAGTAATGGGCAACGCATGCAGAAAAGTGCGGGAAAGGAAGCCCAGCACCTATAGTGCTGGCAGACTCCCAATGAAGAGGAACTGATTACTGAAAAAAAGTGGATGGCAAGTTAAAGATGAGAATTGGAGAGGTGTACACCAAAAACAATTTTAACTTGTTGTGGGTGATGGAGTTAAGAAGACCACCCTTATCTACAGGTGTGAATGAGGCCACTTATGAACCAAAACACACAATTTGAAGACTATTTGTCAACTACAAATTATGTAAATGGTCTCTATACCATTAGGCAAAATTGGGCTGACGGTTGACCAAATGGTGGCTACACAGCCATTTTATGCCATTACAATGGCCATATCTGTTAAGTGACAGGCCGAGAAGAACGAACAATCTTTCCGAGCACGCTACTGACTTCTTTATAGACCGTCTGCCATCTTTTGGCTAAAATGATGGCTCGTTATGGAATTTCACCTGGCAATCTATTGTTCTGGTTGAATTCGTCGGCCCCCTGGCACCGGGGCTACTGTAAGGTAACATTCAGCACACAAGTGCTTCTTCCTAAAGTGAAGGTTTATTATTCTTACAGAACGGTTTATGCTCCTGTAATGACCCCATAAACCACAGTTATCTCCGCAACAGTTGTCACGACCAGAGAAGTACGACACAACAATCCACGTAAAATCATAGGAGCAGAAGTAAAGCCGCAGGCGCCAGGACTAGAGGTGGAGAACATGCCAACATTGCTCTCTACCAGAGAACTACCGCCTGCTCATAAATCCCCACCATAAAACACAGGAGCCTCTGGGTTGGTTCCTGCTCTACAGACACCATGAGGTCTGGAGTTCCCTTATCTCTCACACTGCACTGGGCAAAAAGTTATGGCCTTGTGTGAGAAGATTCTAGACAGTCCTGTGCAAATATCTGCGGTTATTGCACATTCCAGGAAGACGGAGCCGGGGATGAGCAAGGTGTTCTCCAGGAGCAGGCAGAAAGGCTGCAGACAGCAAGGGGTCAGATCTCATAGGACAAGTTCACCACCAAAGATCGGATAGACAAAGGAGGGCAAAGGCGATTGTGAATTTAAACTTAGTTTTATTAGTATATTTTATAACATTAAAATTTAATGACCGTACACCCACCGGGGATGTATATTGGATCTTCGTGCGTCATTAGGTATGTTATAAGCACCACTAGAATCCACTAGATCCCAATCAGATTTTGGACTCAGAGAAAATTGAAGAATCTCAACCGTGTCCCCAAAATTTAAAAGGTTGGACTCTGGACCCATGAAGGAGACACTAAATTAAATGATATAACAGGACATGATTATGCCGCACTGTCTCGTTATTAATCCATGTGGATCAATGTTTCGGGTCTTTTACTCATTGAGCATAGGGCTTGTTATATTCCTTACCGCTATGGTATATCAGAAATAATAAATCTAGTGGATCCTAGTGGTGCTTATAACATAACCAATCACGCACAAAGATCCAATACACAAACCCAGTGGGTGCACGGTCATTAAATTTTAATATAATAAAATGTACTAATAAAGCTACAATTTTAATTCACAATTTCCTTTCCCTTCCTTTGTCTTGAAATACTACAGACCATAGACATCACGAGGTCAGGCGGACAAACCAGCGATATCACGAGGTCAGGCGGACACGCCAGCGATGTCACGAGGTCAGGCGGACACGCCAGGGACGTCACGAGGTCAGGCGGACACGCCAGCGACGTCACGAGGTCAGGCGGACACGCCAGCGACGTCACGAGGTCAGGCGGACACGCCAGTGACGTCACGAGGTCAGGCGGACACGCCAGCGACGTCACGAGGTCAGGCGGACACGCCAGTGACGTCACGAGGTCAGGCGGACACGCCAGTGATGTCACGAGGTCAGGCGGACACGCCAGTGACGTCAGGGGGACACGCCAGTGACGTCACGAGGTCAGGCGGACACGCCAGTGATGCCACGAGGTCAGGCGGACACGCCAGTGACGTCAGGGGGACACGCCAGTGACGTCACGAGGTCAGGCGGACACGCCAGTGACGTCACGAGGTCAGGGGGACACGCCAGTGACGTCACGAGGTCAGGGGGACACGCCAGTGACGTCACGAGGTCAGGCGGTCAAGAGGTTATGCCAGTGAAGTGTCCATAAGAGCAGAATTTGGACCACCAGTGTACTTATAACAGCCGACCTAGATCATTTTTTTCATAGAAAATAAAAATTGTATTACATACATGTAACAAACAAGAAAAAAAAAATACACACATTAGGTATCTAAAAGACAGTAATAACCTGGAGAATTCACTGAACAGGCAAACAGGCAAAAATCAATATAATCGGCCAGGAAGTAAGGAGGTTATCCAATACTTTAGACAATCCCTTCTTAAATACGGTGCTTCCAAGTTTGAAATTAAAAAGGCAAACAATAAAAAAAAAAAAAAAAAAAAAAAAAAAAACGGTATTCTCCTCCTGCCGCGGCACACCTGGATCTCCCGGGAATTGCATTACATTATGTCATGTGAACGCTGCAGTCCATCAGCAGTTGTTTATGGGCCGCAGTGCTCACACTTTCCTTGTACGAAACTCAGACATCCCGGGCAAGATGTGAGCGCTGCAGCCCAATAGCAGGCGCCAATTGGCTGCAGCGCTCACGTGGTATAACTATGGCATCGCTGTAATGACAATGGTGCAAAAGGCGAGTACTCTTTATAAAAAAAACAAAACAGAAAAAAACTTTAAACAGGGAATACAACATTTAAGAAAGGATGATCCAGGCAGTGGACAACCCCTTTAAGGCCCGTTCTGACCTAGTTATGCAGCCTTTATGTTTCACAATAGGTAGATGACTGCAGAATGAGTTCGCAGTGAGTCAGTCAGTGATGTCATCTGACCACAGAGTCGATAACTCTTCTGATGAACCATCTTCTAGGCGGCCTTATGTCATCAATCATATATAGATTATATGGAAAATAGGTTTTAGCAAGAACTTCCCTTTACCAACAACTTACATGATAAATGTTTCCCATGCATAATTTCAATCACACAGATTTTTGCTTTGCAGGGAAGTTTTCCATCTTTGGACAAATTCAGCTTTCCTACAAAACATTCCAGTAATGGATAAAATGCTGAAACGTTCATCTAAATGGGAAAAACTTTTGACATCAGACCCTTTAATTTGCAGCTTTCCACTGAAGGCAGCGCGGTGCGAGAATGGCCGCTACAGTACAGCTCCTCATTACTAATTAAAACGACATACAACATAATGTACCCGACGCTTTAATCAATTTTCTAAAACAGCGCCCAGAGAGTAAATATTTTCTTGGCGCTGAATCAAACCTTAATTTTACCAGACAGAGCTGCAAACAGAAAATAAGACGGTAACCACCCACTGATAACAGACAGCGTACAATACAGCTGTGTGTAGACATTACCATTAGGCTTCTATCAGATGAATATTTTGCCATCATCCCTTTAAGGAGGACCCACAGCTCCCTGGACAGATCCGTTATACTGACTGATTGTACTTCTCATGGAATCCCAACCCTGGAGCATATTTTCTCATAACTCTGTTATTCCTCCTGGAAATTCATGAATAAGTAGTCAGCTGGGTGTTACCATCCTTCTAGTCCAGAGGGCGTGTCCCTGCACAATCTGAAGCTGATTGGTCAAAGTCACAGTGTTTAGGGACACACCCTCAAGGTTCACAATTGTTTTTGTGCTTTTTTGTTTAGTTTTTGTTGTTTTTTTTTGCCTGGTTTTCAGTGGCACCATATTCAAAGTCTATTTTATAAGTTTGCCTGTTGCTTTATTTTTAGGTTTGTCGTTGCAAAGTGGGATTTAGTGTTTCCAGAGGTTTTTGGTCTATTCAGCATTGCAACTTTTTTTTTTTTTAAGTCATAAAATGTCACAAATTACTTTAGTTCTCTCCCTTTTGTGCAAAATTGATGAATCATGTGCGCCAGTTTAAAGATTTTGGAGTAAAGAAAGTCCATGAATATCTCAAGGCAAAAAAAAGGGACTTCAACTCCCAACATATGATGAATACGGCGTTTAGTCGTTGTCATTTTATTAATATATTTCCGGGAGTCATAACAGAGGAACGTTACAATGCATGGTGCGAAGAAGAGATGTTCCAGAACAGATACAATATGGAGAATATTATCATTTATTAAAACAGAAGACACATCAAAAGACCTGGAAGATCTGATTTAAAAGGGGTTTCTATTATTGGATTACCCTTCGTAAATCACCTCTGGGTGCATCATATAAAATGCCATACTTACCGACCTCGGCTGTAGCCCTCAGTATTCCATCAGAGTTGTCAATATGTCACTGCCGGGAGTCATTGCACCAACATATGAGAAATGGAGGCAAGTGTAGCACTTTGTTATTTTGTGATGCACCTTGGGTCAATTCAGAAGATCCCATGATTTTGTTTTGTATTGCGTCACTCCATTGGAGAGATATTAACATTTATTGATTTTGGAGCACAATATGAGAAATATCTTCTTTGCAATCCAACCGGATGGGTTTTTTTTAGATTCCTCTCTGGGGTGCTCCGAAACACGACTCGAAAACGGATTTAAAGGGGTTGTTCACTACTAGGACAACCCCTTCTTAAACTAAACGTTATGCCCCGATATGCGCCCAATCAGAGCTTGCGTCGCTGTCTCCGCCATGTTACTCCTACACACATTTTTTAACAGGACGACGTGGTAACCCAGTCATATGATTGCTAATGGCCGTTATTTGCGCTCCTTTTTTTTTTTAAATTGTCTTACACTAACTTCTCGTCAGCTGTACTTTTATCTCTGCGGTGTGTCCTGGGATGAAGCAGGTGTGCTGCGAAACGCGTGGAATACTGTATTTGCATTTCGATGTTTACCGTCGGCAGCGCAGATTTACCTCCATTTTTCCAGCTTCAACAGAAAAAAAAGCAGA